>NC_057746.1:23899856-23907386 GCF_004010195.1 Chiloscyllium plagiosum | reverse complement strand
GTAGGGAAGATATTCCTGGGAATATGTCCAGGACACGTATTTGAGTAAAACTGAGAAATAAGAAACTGATGATCACATTAGTGGGACTTTCCGATAGACTTCCCAATAGTCAATGGGAAATTGAGAAACAAATTTGTAAGGACATCTCAACTAACTAGAAGAATAATGGAGTAGTTGTGGTAGAGAATTTTTACTTTCCAAACATACACTGGGATTGCCACAGTCATGAGGGTTTAGATGGAGAGGAATCTTTTAGGTATTTACAGATTTTTTTCTGACTCAGTATGTAGTTGCACCTACGAGTGAACGTGCAAAACGTGACCTTCTCTTAGGAAATAAGGCAGGGCAGGTGACTGAGGTGTCAGTAGGGGAGGACTTTGGGGCCAAGGACCATAATTCTATTAGATTTAAGATAGTGATAAAAAAGGATAGACTGACTATAAACGTTAAGGTTCTATATTGGAGAAATACCAATTTTGACAGTATAAGGCAAGAACTTTCAAAAGTTAATTGGTTGTGGATGTTTGCAGGTAAATTAACGGCTGGAAAATAGGAAGCCTTTAGAAGTTAGATAGTGAGAGTTCAGAGACAGTATGATCCTTTTAGGGGGAAAGGCAAGAGTGGTAGGTGTTGGGAATGCAGGATGACTAGAGAAATGAAGGTTTTGGTTAAGAAAAAGAAGGAAGCACATGTTAGGTATACACAACAGAGAAAGTGAGGGCTGCAGATGCTGGAGATCAGAGCTGAAAAATGTGTTGCTGGAAAAGTACAGCAGGTCAGGCAGCATCCAAGGAGCAGGAGAATCGACGTTTCGGGCATAATCATTCCTGAAGAAGGGCTTATGCCCTTCTTCTGCCTGACCTGCAGCTCATACACAACAGAGATCAAGTGAATCCTCAGAGGAGTATCAATGCAGTAGGAGTATACATCAGAGGGAAATGAGGAAGGTAAAAAGGAGAGATGAGGTGGCTTTGGCAAAGTGGATTCCAAAGGGAATTTATAAATATATTAAGGATAAAAAGGGTAACTATAGAGAGAACAAGATATCGCAACGATCAGCAAAGCACTCAATGTGTGGAAATGCAGGAGATGGTGGTGTTACAAGACGAGTATTTTGCATCGGTATTTACCTTGGAAAAAGAAATGGAAGATACAGAACGTGGGGAAACTGACATCTTGAAAAATACCCATATCACAGAGGAGGAGGTGCTGGATGTCTTAACATATACAAACATGGATAAGTCGCCAGAACCGAATCAGGTGTACCCTAGAACTCTGTGGGAAGATAGTGAAGTGATTGCCGGGCCTCATACTGAGATATTTGTATCATGGATAGTCGCAGGTGAGACGCTGGAAAACTGGAGGTTGGCTAAAGTGGTGCCACTGTTTAAGAAGGATGGTAAGGAAAAAATCAGAGAAATATAGGTTGGTGAGCCTGACATCGGTGGTGGGCAAGTTGTTGGAGGGAATCCTAAGGGACAAGATTTACATGTATTTGGAAAGGCAAGGACTGATTAGGGATAGTTAACATGGCTTTGTGTTTGGGAAATCGCGTCTTACGAACTTGATACAGTTTTTTGAAGTAGCAAAGAGATTAAGGAGGGCAGAGTGGTGGACGAAACCTTTATGGACTTCAGTAAGATGTTTGACAAAGTTTCTCATGGTAGACTGGTTAGCAGGTTTGGATCACATGGACTACAAGGAGAACTAGGCATTTGGATACAGAACTGGCTTGGAAGTAGAAGACAGAATGGTAATAGAGGGTTGCCTTTCAGACTGGAGGTCTGTGACCAACAGTGTGTCACAACGATTGAAGTTGGGTTCACTGCGTTTAGTCACTTATATAAGTGATTTGGATGTGAGCATAGGTGGGACAGACAAAAAGTTTGCAGATGATACCAAAATTGAAGGTGTAGAGGACAGCGAATAAGGTTACCTCAGAGTACAATGGGAATTTGATCATATGGACCGTTGGGCTGAGGAGTGGCAGATGGAGTTTAATTTAGATCAATGTGAGGTGCAGCACTTCAGAGAAGGAATGAAGAAGCATTCTTAAGAGCCATTTTCTTTTTCTGTCAGAAAGATCCTCACAACATGATTTCTATGGTTTACATTGAGAATCGTGAGAGCTTACATATATGTACACTACTTTTCCAAGAGACCTCTCTCAACGATACAGAAGTCCATTGAAGATTCCTGTAGTCATTCCAATTGTTAAAAGTTCTTTATTAAATTTCTAGAAGGAATCTCTACTGTGCAGTAATTTAGAACTTCTGGGGTAGCAAAATGCAGGGGATGCAGACAATGGAAATGTGGAGCTGGTTTAAGGAGCAGATACTGCGTGTCCTTGATAGATATGTCCCTGGCAGGCAGCGGGGAAGTGATAAGGTAAGGGAACAGTGGTTTACTAAAGAAATTGCATCTCTTGTTAAGAAGAAGGAGGAGGCTTATGTGTTGATGAGGCAAGATGGTTCAGATGAGGCGATGGAAAATTTCAGATCAGCTTGGAAGGATTTAAAGAGAGAGTTAAGAAGAGCAAAGAGAGGACATGAGCAGTCTTTATCAAATAGAATAAAGGAGAACACTAAAGCTTTTGATCGGTATGTAAGGAACAAAA
This sequence comes from Chiloscyllium plagiosum, assembly GCF_004010195.1. Lineage (NCBI taxonomy): Eukaryota > Metazoa > Chordata > Chondrichthyes > Orectolobiformes > Hemiscylliidae > Chiloscyllium > Chiloscyllium plagiosum. Next base: position 23,904,769 of record NC_057746.1, on the reverse strand, counting down.
GGATGATTCAGGTAGGAATACGCCCAGTCAGAGATAGAAGTGTGAAGTTGAATGTGGAGAGACAGAAGTGTGAAGTTGAGTGTGGACCCTGTGGAGATCGGAAAGGTGCTAAACGAACATTTCTCATCGGTTTTCACTCAGGAAAAGGAGAATATTGTAGAGGAGAAGTTTGAGGTATGAGAAATTAGTCTAGAAATGATCGATGTTAGTTACAAGCAGGTGTTATCAATTCTAGAAGGTGTGAAAGTAGACAAGTTCCCTCGGCCGTATGGGATTTATCTGAGGATTCGCTGGGAAGCTAGGAAGGAGATAGCAGAGTCGTTGGCTTTGATATTTGAGTCGTCATTGTCTACAGGTTTAGTACCAGAGGACTGGAGGATTGGAAATGTTGTGCCCTTGTTCAAGAAGGGCAGTAGAGATGACCCAGGTAATTATAGACCAGTGAGCCTTAGTTCTGTTGTAGGAAAGGTTTTGGAAAGGATTATAAGAGATAAGATTTATAATCATCTAGCAAGAAACGATTTGATTTCAGATAGTTAACATGGATTTGTCAAGGGCAGGTCGTGTCTGACACACCCCATTGAGTTTTTTGAGAAGGTGACCGAGCATGTAGATGAGGGTAGGGCAGTTGATGTGGTATTCATGGACTTCAGTAAAGCCTTTGATAAGGTTCCACATGTTGTATAAAATGCAGAGGCATGGAACTGAGGGTGATTTAGTAGGTTGGATTATAAACTGGCTTTCTGAAAGAAGGCAGCGAGTGGTGTTGATGGAAAATATTCAGCCTCGAGTATGGTTACTAGTGGTATGCCAGAAGGATCTGTTTTGGGTGCATTGTTGTTTGTCATTTTTATAAATGACTAAGACGCAGGCATAATTGGATGGATTGGTAAATTTGCAGATGACACTAAAGTCGGTGGAGTAGTGGACAGTGTGGAAGAACGTTGCAGGTTGCAGAGGGACTTGGATAAATTGCAGAATTGGGCTGAGAGGTGGAAAATGGAGCTCAATGCTGATGCACTTTGGGAAGAATAACAGGAAGGCAGAGTACTGGGTCAATGGAAAAATTCTTGGTAGTGTGGATGTGCAGAGTGATATTGGAGTCCATGTACATAGATCCCTGAAAGTTGCCACTTAGGTGGATAGTGCTGTTAAGAATGCATACGGTGTGTTAGATTTCATTCGTAGAGGAATTGAGTTCCTGAGCCACAATATCATGCTGCAACTAAATAAAATGCTGGTGCTTCTAAACGTGGAATGTTGTGTACAGTTCTGGCCCCCATATTTCGGGAAGGATGTGGAAGCATTGGAAACGGTGCAGAGGTGATTTACCAGGATTTTGCCTGGTCTGGAGGCAAGGTCTTATGAGGAAAGGCTGAGAGATTTGGGTCTGTTCTCATTGAAAAGATTTAAGACAGATGTCAAAATCAGGTTCTTATGCAGAGAGTGGTAAGGGTGTAGAATGCCCTACCTGCTAATGCAGTCAACTCAGCCACATTAGGGAGATTTAAACAATGATTTTGCGATAGTGTATGGGGACGAGCTGAGAATAGCTCTCAGGACGGCGCAACATCAATGGCCGAAGGGCCTGTTCTTCGCTATATTGTTCTATGTTCTATGTTCTCATTCATTCATTTCAACGTTTCAATGAACTATGTATTTTGTCATAGGTACCAGTAATTGGTTCAGAAGAATGAAGGTATTGCGTCTTTTATTTGTTAATGAAAATTAATGAAAATAATCTGTCTACTGTCTCTTTAAATTTACTCAGTGCCCCACGATCTAATACATACGCCACAGTTTTATGACCATTTGCGGGAAGGAAATTCCGCAATCTCATTTTTAAGTTCACTACCACTTAACCTAAAACAGTGAAAAATAATCTGTCTACTGTCTCTTTAAATTTACTCAGCGCCCCACGATCTAACACATACGCCACAGATTTATGACCATTTGCGGGAAGGAAATTCCGCAATCTCAGTTTTAAGTTCACTACCACTTAACCTAAAACAGTGAATGGGTGAAACTGAGGACTGAAGATGCTGGAGATCAGAGTCAAGATTAGACTGGCACTGGAAAAGAACAGCCTGTCAGGCAGTATCCGAGTCTGACCTGCTGTGCTTTTCCAGCACCACTCAACCTTGAATAAAACAATGACCTCTGTATCCACATTTCTCCACATGAAGAAATCATCCTCACTGTCTCTCTCTTGCCAATTATCAAATCAACTATCAAAGATCAAAGAACTAACAGTTTTGGCAGATGCCTTTGGTCTCTCACACTGTCCGTTACAAGTGGGGACTTGGGAATTCACAAAGAGATTTGAGAGACAGAATATGTGGGGTTGGAACGAGATTTAGGGACCAATTAGAATAACGCAAAAGCCGTAAATCTGAAAGTCTTGAACTTCGAATGATAAAAAAGAAAATAATACATCAGTTGAAATAATGTTAAACATATAAAAGCTCATTGTTGGACTTACATTGGGACATTGAAGTGCTGGGAATGTCGAAGTAATCCTCAAATAAAAGTAAATCTGGAAAGTAAATGGATATTTAATGCATAAGCCTGTAATACAGGGCACATTCCTCTTCACATACTGATAAATTGGTTCAGAAGAATGAAGGTATTGCGTCTTTTATTTCAAAGGAAGTCGACTTTCTTTATTCCACAAATCAAGAGCACCTGAAATGATCAGAAAACATCAGATGTGGGATGGCATAGTCCTGGAGTGATCCTATAACTTAAAACATAGTTTAAAACGGAGTCTGCCGTGAAGACCATTCATTGTTCAGGGCTGTTCCTGAAGTGTCAGATAAAGGTGACTCTGGTGTAACGACATAATTACGATTCTCATGAACATTGCTGAGGAGATTCCACAGCATTCCATCTTTTTGCAGGAAACTGTGCCTGTTTGGGACAGTTGGGACTGGCTTATTTGGGAACTGCCCTAAAATGAGCATTGGTAACGAAATCCTCAAATCCTAAATCCTTAAAGATAGGACTTAGTATTTTACTGGATGCAGTTGAGCAGGATTTTGTCACTGAAACTTGTGCGCCTCATGCTGAGTAGAGTGTCTGGTAAATGTGTTAGGTCAACCATTGCTCTTTCTGTTTATTGATGTGTTAACGTAATTTTGTTGGCCACGATTTGCATGTGAATTCATGTCTGATTTTGGTTTCATTATAATTTTATTCATTTCACATTGTGTTCTTCAGTAACTTCAAATCTTTTGATTTTATTTTGGACATCTGCTTCATTTGTAACATTTGGTGATATCAGTTTCTCCAGATTAGATTAATGATTATTTTGAATTCTGGGATTCAGTCTTTCATCCAACTCAGTCTATCATTCTTGCTGTCTCCTGCTACCCTTTGCTCCCATCTGCCCTAAGAACAAAATTAACTCCATCTTGAAAACATTCAATGTTTTAGTCTCACCATCTTCCTGTGGCAGAAAGTTTCAGAGGCTTACCACTGTAGGTGAAGGATTTTCTCTTCATCTCAGTTCTAAATATCCTGATCTGTGTACTCAGAGTGTGACCACAGATTCATAACTCTCCTTCGATGGTAACATTCTTCTTATTCTTGCCCTGTATGGTCTTTTCAGAACTCTTGTTTTCAGTATAATTTTGGTGATTGGTTAGGAATGACACGCTCTGCCATTCTTGTTAACTTCCATTAAATGATCCAGTATGTCTTCAAACGTCAGTATTGCCATCCCAGGGGTCAGTCTGGTAAATTCTCATTCTACTTTCTGCGTTTCCAAAAATATCTCATTAGATAAGGAGACCAAAACTGCACTTCCTATTCCAGACGTGGTCTCACCAAAGTGCAAAATAGTTGCAACACAATATCCCTTCGGCACCAATTTCAGTTTAATAACAGACTGCCGATAGAAGGGCTAACCAAAATTGTATTCAGTACTCTAAATGTACCCTTAATCATGACTTGTTCAGCCGCAACAAAATGTCTCAACTCCAATACTCAATTTCTGGACAATTAAAGCAAACTTGTGAAAAGTTTCCTTCATCATCCAGTCTCTGGATGGTGCAACTTTGAAGATACTACGCACCTGGACTATAGGTAACTCAGTTTGACATTAATTGCCAGTTCGCAACCATTAACCCTGCACATCCTGTCAAAATCTGTGGCACATAAATGTATGACAGTGATGGGCACTGACAGCATCATAAAGTATCCGAGATGATAAAGAGCAGAACGATGAAGGTCTTCCTGCTTTTCAGCTCGGGGTCTATGCCCATCGCCTCAGCACCACCTCTCATGCTCTTCAGGGTTTGACGAGCTCTGCTGATCACTGGCATGTAGCGGGTGATGAGAGAGTTCAACAGCAGCAGCAGCAGGGTAATAGGAAGAAATATGTTTGAAATGTTGGTGAGCAACCAGTGAGCTGCCAAAGCCACTGAAGTGTCATAACCGGTGACAGTGCGACAGCCCCACTGTACATTGTTCAGAATGTAAGCAGGTTCATAGCGAAAACACAAGGGAATGTTGACCATAATGTTAAGAGCGCTCACAATGGATATGAGCATGTTAGGCGTTCTTTCAGTACAATACCGCACCTTTAATTTGTTGCTACAAAGTGCTACAAAGCGGTCAAAGGAGAAGAAGATGGTGAACCAGATGGAGAGCTGGAGGCTCAGCCCTTGCAGGAAGGCATTGAGTCGGCATAAAGGAGTGTAGTTCAACAGGGAGCCTGGGAAATGATACTTGAAGATCTGGCTCACAAGCACGTAGAAGACAAGGACAATCAAACCTCCTGTTGCCATGGCTGTCATGTACCGAGTGGTTCAGTTGGAAAGGACACGTTTCCCTTGGGAAAGAATCAAAAAATTTCATCAGGTTCGATGTAAAGAAAATCCAATCGTGAGATGTATCAATACACATAGTGA
>NC_057746.1:23881419-23899315 GCF_004010195.1 Chiloscyllium plagiosum | reverse complement strand
CTCATGATTTTATGCAGCTGTATCAGATCACCCCCTCAGCCTCTGACGTTCCAGTAAAAAACAGCCCTAGTCTATTCAACCTCTCCCTATGGATCAAATCCTCCAACCCTGACAATAACCTTGTGAATCGTTTCTATACACTTTCAAGTTTCACAACATCTTTCCAATAGGAAGGAGACCAGAATTGCACGCAATATTACGACAGTGGCCTAACCAATGTCCTGTACACCAGCAACATGACCTCCCAACTCCTGCATGCCATACTCTGACCAATAAAGGAAAGCATACCAAACGCCTTCTTCACTATCATATCTGCATGGGACTCTAATTTCAAGGAGCTATGAATCTGCACTCCAAGGTCTCTTTGTTCAGCAACATCCCCTAGGACCTTGCCATTAAGTGTCTAGGTCCTGCTAAGATTTGCTTTCCCAAAATGTGGCACGTCACGTTTATCTAAATTAAACTCCATCTATCAATTCCCAGTCCACTGACCCATCTGATCAAGATCCCGCTGTAATCTGTGGTAACCTTCTTCGCTGTCCACTACACCTCCAATTTTGGTGTCATCAGCAAACGTACTAACTATACCTCTTATGCCCACAGCCAAGTCATTTATATAAATGTTGAAAAGTAATGGCCCCAGCACTGATCACAGGCTCCAGTCTGAAAACAAACCCCCACTACCACACTTGTGGTCTACCTTTGAGCCAGTTCTGTAACCAAGTAGTGAGTCTTCCCTGTATTCCAAGAGATTTAACCTTGCTCACAGTCTCCCATGGGGAACCTTGTCGAACGCCTCACTGCAGTCCATATATAACACATCTACTGCTCTGCCCTCATTAATCCTCTTTGTTACTTCTTCAAAAAACTCAAAGTTTGACAGACATGATTTCCCACGCACAAAGCCACGTTGATTATCCCTAACCAGTCTTTGCCTTCACAAATACATGTACAGTTCCCTCAGAAGTCCCTCCAACAACTTGCCCACCACCGACGTCAGGCTCACTGGTTTATAGTCCACTGGCTTGTCCTTACCAAATTTGAATTCTACAAGCCTGAGGTACTGCTGACAATTCTAGACTTGAACTTCAACGAAAAACAGTGAAATCTCATTAACAATACATTGCATGTGCCATGGAAATAATCAAAGGTTAATTTCCAAATGATATATTCAATTAGATTGCATTATATTCCCTTCAGCCCAATAAGTCCATACCAACCCTCTGAAGAGTAACCAACCCAGACCCATTCCCCATATTCATCCCCCATTTATGGGTAGTTTCACATGATCCATCCACCTAAACAACACATCTTTGCATTGTGGGAGGAAACCAGAGCACCCGGAGGAAGCCCACGCAGACCACGGAGAGGAAATGCAAACTCCACGCAGGAAGTCACCCAATGCAGGAATCGAACGTGGTGATCTTGGCGCTGGGAGGCAGCAGTGCTAACCACTGTGCCGCCTCAAAACGCTACAAAGCATTGGCTGGGAAAAAGAATTCTGGCAGTAGGTGAGAATTCCAACACTGATCCACCAACGCAGTTGTACATTGTTGCACCACTTGTTCTCCTGATTTCAGGAAAACAAATATTATTACTTTAGAAGTCTCTCAGCGAAGATTCACTTGCCACATTCCTGCGAATAAGGTCTTGTTGAAATAAGGTTATGCCCATCTCCATTCGACATTCTGGAAGAATCTAAGGTAATCTCATTGAAACATGTAAGCTCTTGAGGGGACTAGATAAAGTTGAACACAAAAACGAGATGGTTTCCTCTTGATTATAGTGATTCAGACAAGAGGATATGGCATCCGTTTTCTAACAGAAGTAAGAAATTTGCTATTCTCTGCGAGAGTGGTTAGAGAGCAGAATTATGTTCCCTTGAAGGTAATGGGGGCTTGGCCTATAAGATTGAGTGAGACAGATTTTGGATACAAAATGGAATGGGAAGCTATGGTTTCCAGGCAGGACAGCTATTAGCCACTGATGAGGAATTTTAAGGATTGCAAGGATGGGATCTAGAATTTCTGTTGCAAGTGCTTTTTGATTGCATTTTCAGAATAAGCAGGAACTGCCAAAGCATTCTCCGATGAGGGAAGCAGCTTCTCACCAGTTGCCCTGTCAACGTCATTAAGAATACAGTATGTCTCAATTGGATCACTGTTCATTCTTCTAAACTTCAGTGAGCAAACTCTGAAACTGTTGAATTTTTGACCATAATCGGTCTTTCCACACCTATGGTAATCCTAATGATTCTCCTATGAATTGTGTCCTATGAATTTTTCTTTCCTTTATTACTGGGTCAAAACTGCTCACAGATCTATTCTCACGAGCTGCTTGTAACTTGCATTAAGTCATCCCTAATCTTGTACTTCAACCCTCTTGAAATAAGAGGCCAGAATTCCATTTGCCTTCCTTATTAGAGCACTTGCCTATGTGCTCTACCTTTGTGTTTGTACATAAGTAGCCCCCAATTCCCTTTGTGTACCAGCTTTCTGCAGTGTCTCTCCATTTCAATAAAACTCTGTTGTTTTGTTCTACCTTCCAAAATGAACAACTTGACATTTTCCCACATTATACTCCATTTGCAATTTTTTTGCCCATTTACTTAATCTGACAATATGTCTCTGAAAAAAAGTTTGCATCTCTCTCAAAATTTCCCTTTCAATAAATTTTGCTGTAATCTGCAAAATTCGACTTGATGAGAGTGTTTTTCCAAATGTTCTGCTATCCAAAAGTAATTAACTGTTTCCAACACTTTTTTCAATAGATATAATTATCCACATTTTGCCTTTCTTCCTTTTGAATCGATGTGTTACATGGACAGTTTTTCAAACCTGTGCGCCATCTCCACAACAATAATACAACATACATTATTTCTGCACCTACCTCTTTCAGGATCCAAGGTTGCAATTCATCAGAGCCAGCAACGGTTTTTGACTTTCGCCACATCAATTTCTTAAATACTCCTTCTTTACTGATAGTCATCTGACTTACTTCCTCTACCTCAGTCTGCGTATTAATGGGATATCAAAGTGACGTCAAGCCTGACGGAAAATAATTATTTATTTCCTCTGCCGTTTTCTTTCGTTAGGATAAACACAGTTGTTTCCAATTTAGTCAGCTGGGACAGGACTAATTGCAATCAAACCGAATTAAATGGTAATTAAAAGAAATGAAAACTCCGCAGAAAGAAGGTGTTAAATCAGAGGCATGTTGTTTCAAATTGCAAAGATTTAATTTAAACCAGAACAGGTTAGAAAAATACCACAGTGGCTTCTATTCACATACCAGTAATTCCAAACATTGCAAGAACAGGAAAGAGAATTTCTATTGGAAGCGCCTGCTCTTGCATTTTCAGGTGAAAGCAAAGTCCAAAAGAATTAATTCATTGAAACATCGTCAATTTATACACAAATCAATCCTCCAGTGAAACAGTAAATAGTCTCATGAAAAGTGCTATTTCTAACGAATAAGTTAATATCTTGCTAAATTGAGCAGCATTTACAGTGAGCTGTATGATTCCCCGAGGATCAGGACCAGTGTCCCTCAGGCCCCACATCTCTTCCTTCTCAGGAGGCCACTCGAGAAGTGGTTGCTTCAGCTCAACGTTAACCAGCGACGGAGAAAAAGTTGGTCCACGAAGTAGATAAAAATCACCAAACTTCATACTTTTAAGTCAATCTGTGCTACGGCACGGCTCTGGAGAAAGTGAGACTTTAATCCAGGACTTCTCGTCCAAATCGAGTGATCCTACAAATGTGCGACGTGAGCCATCAGTTACACTTTTCCAATCTTACCCTTCTTTTTCTCCTTTTAGTTATTGCATTCAGTAAAAAAAATGAAAAAGCAATCTGAACAGCCATTTACATTTTCTATGGTAGACATCGACAGTAGCGATAACATATGCACTATGCATAAACTGGATTGGTTTATACATTTTACTCAAGTCTGTTTTGACTAAGAGATCCTAACTCACGTTATCAACAGCAAAATTGACTTAAAACAAAGCAACTATTATAATTTTGTTCTGTGAACCAAATGAATAAATTTATGGGATACAGCTCAAATCTTAAGCTTCAAAATAGACTTCTTTTCATTTCCCAAGAGATCCCTCCAAAATAAACAAATACGTCCCTCTGACATTCCTGTGTTCATTCAATGTTATGTTTTTCCATTGTTCAATAAATTTCTGCAATTCAGAATCAGCTTCTGGTAAAATATATTCACGTCTTGAGCAAATGGGAGGAGGAAAGAGTCATAAAGCTCCTGATCTTAAAATTATACAAAGAAAATAACATGCAGACATTGAAATGATGTCACGCATACAAAATCTCATTTTTCGTTTTTCAGTGGGGCATCGATAGTAGTGCTGAAATGTCTAAGGAATGTTCAGAAATCTGCGTGTCTGGAAAGGAAATGGGTAGTAAAACCATAATTGTTACACATTTCATATTCTTCCTCAATTATTGATGAAGATATTCAGGAGAATGAAGGCTTTGATTCTTTACGTCAAATGGAGCCGATTTAATGTATTTCCCAAGTGAAGAGCATCTGAAATAACAGAAAAACACATTGTATATTGTATGGCACGGGCTTGGAGTGATCCACGAACCTAGAATGGAGTGACCTGGAGGCTGCTGGGACAATGAAGAGTAAGAGAACATGAAGTGAAATAACGCTAGTGCAATAGGTTTATTTACTATGCAGGAATTGGTTGATTCCAATTCCAGCTCACACTTTATAGTGACGTTACTGTAAGGTCAGAGCAAGGTGACTCTGGTGGATCCACACGATTAATTATCTCTTCCGCAGTGCTGTGGGTTTCCACCAGCAGTCCATTTTTGTGGAGAATACTGTGCCAATGTAAATTGGTAGTTTGGGGGCTGCTATAAAGGAAGATTTTGTGTCTTCATTCCCATAAATATCTAGAATTCTACTCGAGGTAGTTTACAGCTGTGCAGGATTTTATGGTTCATTGTTGCGCCCCGAATGCTGAGTGATGTGTTAGATAAGTCATTGCTGTGCAGATGTGTTGGATATCCGTTAGATACAACAGATGTGTTAGATAAGTCATTGCTGTGCATATTCGTTCATGAGTAAACACAATTACTTTGATGAGTGTTTGCATGTGAATTCGTGTTATATTTGGCTTACTTATGAGAAAAAAAACACGTACAAGTATAATTTTGTTTTCATTTCACATAGTGTCATTGAGTAAATTCATTTTTTTATTTACTCTATCATTCATAATAGCACATTCGATACTACCCCAGCTCTCGATTTTAAAAGTAGCATTGTTTTGAAATTCTGCGAGTCAGAATTTCATGCAATTCAATACCGTTTCTGGCTTTTTTCCAAAACCCTTTGATGTATTTAGCCTGAAGAACAAAATTCACTCCTTCTTGAAAGCATTCAAGTATTTCGTCTCAACCTCTTCTTGTGACGGAATCCAAAGGCTCGCAACTCATTCGGTGAAAACAATTTCTCATTATAACAGTCTTAAATAGCCGATTCTGTATGCTAGGAATGTGAGCTCAGTTTCTGCAATACCAAGTCATTGGATCATCGTATCTGTTCTTGCCCTGCCTCGTCCTCGTAGAATTTTATCATTTAATATCAAGTTTCATCGAATTTTGCAGTTATAAGATCTTCCCTCATTCCTCCAAACTCCAGAGAAAACAACCCGAAATCATCCAACCTGTCCTAAAATGAAATTCCTGCTATCTCAGGGGTCAATCTGGGAAATTTTCGTCATCCTCCCTGCAACACCAAAATATTCCTCATCAGATAATTAAACTAAAGCTGCACTCAATTGTCCAGGTGTGGTCTCATCAAGGACCTTAAAATGATAGTAAGACATCCCTATCCCATTAGTCAAATGGACCCGTTATGCAGTCAACATTTCTTTTGCCTTTTACACTATCTGTTGGACCTGCATGTTTAGTTCCAGGGACTGATATGTAAGGACATCCAGGACTTGTTGCACCTCCTTATTTCCTAACCTATCTATTCATGATTATCAAACATAATCTCATTGAATTGTGGAGCATACTCACCAAGCTGAATGGCCTACTTCTGCTCCACCATCTTATCATCTTATTTTCTACTCATTCTGCAAAAAAAAACAAATCAATGCTAAAGTAAAAGACCACAGCTGCTAGAGTTCTGAAATAGAAACAAAGTGCTGAAAAATCCAGGCGATCTGGTAGAATTTGTGGACAAAGACTCCTGTCAAGTCCCCCAGAGTGAATCCCTTATCCTCACTATCCATTCGACTAGCAGTGCATTCAAAGAATGGTCCGTCACCATCATACACATCTTTCCACCCTTGTCATTGTTACAAACGGACTAATCATATCAATATACTTTGGACCTATCCTCCATCACCCCCAATTTGTCACCTCCCACGTGTAGGACCTCTCTTTTTATCTCCTCCCTGCTTATTGTCCAAATTCCGAAACTCTTTTTTTCCAGGTGAAGCAGTATACTGTACGTCTTTCAATCTGGTTTCCTGTATTGACTGCCCACGACACAGTCTGTTGTGCATTAGGGGTCCAAGCACATATTGCAGAATGCTTTCAGTACACCATCCTGTTCACATGAGAGCATAGTTCGTCTGGACCACAGCAGTTTTCCAGTGAATAAAAAAGCAAGTTAGAGGAACAATATCTAATTTTCTCTGGGGCTCCTTCACAGCTTTTGGAGATCAATTTGAATTTGGCAAATTCAGACTTTGATTCTCTACTCCACTTAGATATTTTGCTTCACGAATACCCACTGAGCATATGTACATTCTGTCTCATGGTTTTGCTTTGCTTTCAGTCATTCTTATTTTCCTTCTGTAATTCACAACTTCAGTGGATCTAAGTCTCTTCTCTGCAACAATTACCAGTCTCTTTGTGCTTTGTTTTGACATGAAAGATCTCCAAATGCCCCGAGATCTTCGATTCCAATTGCCCACTCTGTTTTCAACAATACAAAACCCGTAACTTTCCACCTAGCTGGTTTAAATCCATCTCTCTAAAATCTGACTAATGTATGAGCCTCATGTAACCCATCTACCTGCGTGAGAATAGGAGGAGGACTTCCTGATTCTTCCACCACATTGCTATATCTTATTTTATCACGATGTTAGCTCCTCGCAGCAACCAATTGCAACGATGCTTCAGACAATACTTAATCGAAGGCACTTCACCAAAGCGTTAATTGGACAGAAAGTGATACTGCGAAACATTCTAAATTGCAACCAGGAATCGCCAACACTCATTGGAGTTTTTTTAAGCACTGTTTCTGAGGACGAAAGAAGAACTAATTGATTATTTAACTTGAAAGTCTTTTGTCTGAGGCAGTATTTGTTAGCTTTTGTAATCAAATTCCCCTTAGAAACCTTCAAACATAGACATTTCGGGGTCTTTTACGACCTCTGTGAAAGAAAACCGAGGAGAACATAATCTTGTAAAAGTAGCAGCAGCATCATCACACCTCTCAGAATCTATTAAACCACAGTGCAAACACGTCATCTTCGATGTTGAGGCACTGCCAAAGCAGAATTTAAAGGTGGGGAGATATCCTGTCTGTTAAGTAATAACCAGACCAAAGAATGCTGTGCTATAGCAGACCTTTCTCTCGAGGGGCAAGTACATATGACTACACAATACTCGTTGGGATAGCCTCTTCTGCAGTTCACACGATCATCGTGAATCATTGACCCTCTATCCTGTTCCTGCTTTCTCCACATACATTTTTATTCCTTCAGCACTAAAAACTACATCCAAATCATTCTACGAAACATTCAATGTTCACACCAAAAACGTTTCATACGACCGTGAACCCCACAAGTTCACAACTGTGTGTAAAGAAATTTGGCCTCACCTCAGTCCTAATTAGCCTGCTCTATATCCTTAAACCTGCATCTCTCGCACTGAAACCTGAATGTCCTTTCCCTCTCAGAACAGATGTTATGCTAATGTGGGTTAGGCAATAAGGTTCATGAAGAGTCACTAATTGCAAAATGATGGGGCTCTGTATGGTTCTGAAGCATATTGTTTACAGGGAATTAGTGGTACAAAAACACAAGCACTGGAGTAGGCAGTGATGGCCACGTGAATCAGAATGAATATTTATCTGTTAAAGTTGCTCATGCTCTGACATTTACAAGCCACAAATAATAAATTTCACGGATAAGGCCGTGCCTGGATTTATATAACCACACAATATCAAGGGTTACAGCGCGCTATCTGAATATTTGGAAATTGCAGCTTGTTTTCAGCATTCATGAGCAGAGCGTCTGACCTTTACACAACTATGGAAGGAAGGGCTAGCCACAGATCGAAGGCATTTGAAGGGAATCAGTGTGGTTCTGGTTACATATTGGCTGACCTTTGAAAGTGAAAGGTCATACACTTAGTTCGGAAGAATATTAGCAAGGAATATTTTCTAAACGGGGACAAAAATTCAGAAACCTGAAGTGCAAAGAGATTTGGGAGTTCTAATACGGGTATCTGTCAAGGTAAATTTACAGGTTGAATCAATAGTTCGGAAGACAAATGCAAGGATGGCATTTATTTTGAGAAAACTTGATTATATAAGTCTGGGTATTCTTCCTTGGCTCGGTAAGGCTCTGACCAGGCCACATTTGGAAGTATTGGTTTGCACGTTCTCTCCGTGTCTGCGTGGGTTTCCTCTGGGTACTCTGTTTTCTTCCCACATTCCAAAATATGTGCACATCAGGTGAATTGACTATGCTAAATTGTCCATATTTGTTAGATACATTAGTCAGAGGGGACGAATTACTCTTCGGAAGGTCGTGTGGACTTATTGGGCCAAAGGGCCTGTTTCCACACTGTAGGGAACCTAATCTGAATAAACAAAAGGGAAGAAGGGAAAGTTCAAATAGATGTGACAGGCAAGCATTTTTTTAAGCGGAGCGTGGTAGGAGTCTGGAATGCAGTGCCAGGGATGATGGTGGAGATAGACACATTAGGGGCATTTAAGGGTCTCTTAGATAAGCACATGAAAATGCAAGGAATGGCGAGATATCGATTGATACCTGTCAGAAGGTGTAGTTTCATTTGGCATCGTGTTCGACACAACATTGTGGGCCAACGAGCCGTTCCTGTGCTGTACGTTTCTGTGTTCTATGTTCTACATTCTATGTTCGCTGTTCCAGCATTTATAACTACTTGGAACAATCCACTCACATGTGATTTATTGCATCTTTGAAACAGGTGGGGCATAAGCCAGTCCTTCGGGATCAGAGGTAGAAACACTATGATTGCACCACATGATCATTTATCGCGACATTTATATCCTATTTATATATTCTCCGACTTAAACTTGATCAAATCTTAGGTGTAATTCAGAAATTGAGTGAAATTTGCAAATCATTAAATCGTGTTGCAACAAGAATTTCAAGAGAAAAGGCACCACACAATTTTAGTGGCTTGCTTACATATAATCTTATTCTAAATTAGTTTAGTTTGGGATAATGGTGGGCATGGACTGGTTGGACAGAAGGGTCTGTTTCCATGCTGTATCAAGCTCTGACTCTATGGATTCTGATCTAGTGATTGAGGGAAGGTCATTGATGAAGTAGCTCGAGAGGTTTGGGCCTATCCAGAGGAACTCCTGCAGAGGAAAGCTAAAATGGCTGACCTCCAACAAACACAACCATTTTCCTACTTACCAGATAGAACTCCAACCAGCAGATGACTTCCCCTTTGAGACCAACGTAGTGAGGTTTAGATTAGATTAGATTACTTACAGTGGGGAAACAGGCCCTTCGGCCCAACAAATTCACACCGCCCCGCTGAAGCGCAACCCAACCATACCCCTACATCTACCCCTTACCTAACACTACGGGCAATTTAGCATGGCCAATTCACCTAACCTGCACATCTTTGGACTGTGGGAGGAAACCGGAGCACCCGGAGGAAACCCACACAGACATGGGGAGAACGTGCAAACTCCACACAGACAGACACCCGAGGCTGGAATTGAACCCGGGTCTCTGGTATTGTGAGGCAGCAGTGCTAACCACTGTGCCACCGTGCCGCCCACGACTCTGTCAGCTCAGGTTCCTTGGTCAAATATGTCATTGATACCAAGGACAGTCACGTTTCCATGTTGTTGTGTTGTGATTTATTTCTTTAAATATTTTCCAAGGCTTATTTGCTTTCATTGCCTGCAGGGTAACTCGTAAATCAACTTCATTCAGTACTAACTTGGATTGAAAGTTATTGGCTGATAGGAAATAAAGGGTAGTGATTAACGGCTCCATTTTGGAATGGCAGGCAGTGACCAGTGGGGTATCGCAGGGATCAGTGCTGGGACCACAGCTTTTTTCAATATATGTTAATGATATGGAAGATGGTATAAGTAATAACATTAGCAAATTTGCTGATGATACTAAGCTGAGTGGCAGGGTGAAATGTGAGGAGGATGTTTGGAGATTACAGGGTGACCTGGACAGGTTAGGTGAGTGATCAGGTGCATGGCAGATGCAGTTTATTGTGGATAAATGCATGGTTATCCGCCTTGGTGGCAAGAACAGGAAGGCAGATTACGACCTAAATGGAATGCATTTAGGTAAAGGGGCAGTACAAAGAGATCTGGGTGTTCTTGTACACCAGTCAATGAAGGTAAGCATGCAGGTAGAGCAGGTAGTGAAGAAGGCTAATAGCATGCTGGCCTTCATAACAAGAGGGATTGAGTATAGAAGCAAAGAGGTTCTTCTGCAGCTGTACAGGGTCCTGGTGAGACCACACCTGGAATACTGTGTACGGTCCTGGCCTCCAAATTTGAGGAAAGACATTCTGGCTATTGAGGGAGTGCAGCGTAGGTTCACAAGGTCAATTCCTGGAATGGTGGGACTACCTTACACTGAAAGACTGGAGCGACTGTACTTGTATACCCTTGAGTTTAGAAGACTGAGAGGGGATCTGATTGAGACATATAAGATTATTAAAGGATTGTACACTCTGGAGGCAGCAAACATGTTTCCGATGGTGGGTGAGTGCCGGACTAGAGGGCACAGCTTAAAAATACGGGGTAGACCATTTAGGACAGAGATGAGGAGAAACTTCTTCACCCAGAGAGTGGTGGCTGTGTGGAATGCTCTGCCCCAGGGGGAGTGGAGGCCCAGTCTCTGGATTCATTTAAGAAAGAGTTGGATAGAGCTCTCAAGGATAGTGGAATCAAGGGTTATGAAGATAAGGCAGGAACAGGATACTGATTAAGGATGATCAGCCACGATCGTATTGAATGGTGGTGCAGGCTCGAAGGGCAGAATGGCCTACTCCTGCACCTTTTGTCTATTGTCTTCTTTTTACATCCGTGTACTCAGCGTTGTTTAAATTCAAGCGTAATGAGCTGAGAACTCGGTATGACTCTCTCAAGCTTAAATGGAATCTGTAAAGATGCTGCTCCTTTAACAGGGTTATGTTGTCCTTGGATTTATTTTTCCTGAGAAGTTTGGTGGCTGTGTGGAATGCTCTGCCCCAGAGGGAGTGGAGGCCCAGTCTCTGGATTCATTTAAGAAAGAGTTGGATAGAGCTCTCAAGGGTAGTGGAATCAAGGGTTATGAAGATAAGGCAGGAATAGGATACTGATTAAGGATGATCAGCCACGATCGTATTGAATGGTGGTGCAGGCTCGAAGGGCAGAATGGCCGACTCCTGCACCTTTTGTCTATTGTCTTCTTTTTACATCCGTGTACTCAGCATTGTTTAAATTCAAGCGTAATGAGCTGAGAACTCGGTATGTCTCTCTCAAGCTTAAATGGAATCTGTAAAGATGCTGATCCTTTAACAGGGTTATGTTGTCCTTGGATTTATTTTTCCTGAGAAGTTGTAAAAGCACAGGTTCTGAAACGTCGGGTGTTGAAGGGAGTTAGAACCAATTTGATAATAGCTAACAGATGCTCCCTCAGGCAAAAGACTTTTAAGATTTAAAGTAATTGTTGTACAATGAAGCTGGAGTGGCCAGTTCTCCCAGCTCAGCCTTTCTTTGGTCCAGCTATTAAGCGAAAGTAGTCAGACAGTTCAAAAAGCTGCTGGACCCAAAGAAGAGAGTCCAGGCTGATCCTCCTCTCTCTGTGAATTCTCTCCTGTCAGACCCTGTGTTTTATTTTACCATTAATGTCAAGGTGTGTTAATGTGGATTGTTGTAAGTATTTGGAACAAATTCACTAAATTGGGATAATCTGTTGCGTTTTCAGGGAAGTTAAGTTATTCTGTATTCTGTTCTCTTTTCTTTGTGTTTCCTTTGGTAATCTTGTTAATTAGTTCTGTTTTGTTTAAAACGAAGTGGCTTGACCAGCTGTATCCCTTCTGGAATATCTGTGTTACGCCTATTTAAAATAACTAGCAAAGTTTGCGTCTGAGCTGCTGTCGTGAAATGTTTTGAGGGGTCGGGCCTAGCCATTGTATTATGATCACTATTTCCCAAAGGATCATCCATTATAAGATTGATAATTCGTATTGCTGCATTATTCAATACCGAAACTGGAAAAACTTTCCTTGTCACCCTTGTCCCACAAAGAACACTTTTCTGGATAGGTTTCCACTACCAGCTCTGCCCATCTCATTGGCCCTGCTGATATCCTCCTGCAGTTTATGGCCATGCTCCTCAGTCACACCAAGAACCACAACATCATAGTTAGTTTTAATGTGCAGTAGACCAGGAGTTTCAGTCAGCAATCAGGACAGAGTCAAATCTATAACTTCAGAATTCTGTGCAATCGATTGGACAAAATATTGATGCATCATTATCCGACAGCTTAAGCATTTTCATCACTACCCTCTCACCACCATGCAGTGAAAACTGGAGATGTTCCTTGCCAACTGAGCAATGTTCACTGCCTTTCACAACTGCACAGAATCTGAAGCAGACATAGAGTTGTACAGCACAAAACAGAATCTTTGGGCCAACACGTCCATACTGACCAAATTTCATAAACTGAACTTGTCCCATTGACATGCATTTGGCCCATGTCCCTCTAAACATTTCATATTCACGTACCTAACCAAACATCTCTCAAATGGTTGTAATTGTAATCCACTCTACCACTTCCTTGAACAGCTTGTTATCTCTGCACACCACCCTCAGATCCCCTTTAAATCTTTCCCCTCTCACCTTAAACCTGCGACCTCTAAATTTGGACGCCCATATCCTGGGAAGAAGAACTTGGCTATTCACCTTACAGCGTCCCTCGTGATTTTATAAATCTCTATAAACCTGAGGGAAAAAACACTTCCATGCCTATTCAGCATCTCCTTGTAACTCTAACCGTCCAGTCTAAGTAACGTTTTTGTAAATCTTTCCTATACCATTTTCAGTTTAATGGCATACTACTTATGCAAGGGCGAGAAGACGTTTTTATAGTCTCCAAATGTGGCGTTACAAATATCCAGTACAGTCTCAATATGACATCAAATACTCAATGCTCTGACCAATGAAGGCAAGTGCGCTTAATGTCTTCTTCACAACATTGTCTACTCGTGACACCACTTTGGAGAAATTACATACCTGCAACCCGAAGTCTTTCTGCGCAAGACTAAACTCCAGGGGGCCTAAATTAACTGTCTCAATCCTGCTCTGGTCTGTCTTACAAAAATGCATTACCTCACATCTCTCTAAATTAAAATCCATCTGTCACTCCACGTGTAAGAAGATAGGGACAAGATTCGGGCTTGACTGATAAGTGGCAAACATTGACGTGCCATCTAAATCCATTAAAACTAATTAACTCCACATCCAATGTCCACACCCACAAACATGTATTATCTTTAAGACACACTGCAACAACTGAAGAAGGCTCCGAGGACAGCATCCTCTAAAGTGCCAGCCTCTCCGATTTAAAAGAACAAGGACAGTAGATACAAGAAACAACACCAAAATACTCAATGCTCTGACCAATGAAGGCAAGTGCGCTTAATGTCTTCTTCACAACATTGTCTACTCGTGACACCACTTTGGAGAAATTACATACCTGCACCCCAAAGTCTCTCTGTGCAAGACTAAACCCCAGGGGGCCTAAATTAACTGTCTCAATCCTGCTCTGGTCTGTCTTACAAAAATGCATTACCTCACATCTCTCTAAATTAAAATCCATCTGCCACTCCACGTGTAAGACGATAGGGACAAGATTCGGGCTTGACTGATAAGTGGCAAACATTGACGTGCCATCTAAATCCATTAAAACTAATTAACTCCACCTCCAATGCCCACACCCACAAACATGTTTTATCTTCAAGACACACTGCAACAACTGAAGAAGGCTCCGAGGACAGCATCCTCCAAGGTGCCAGCCTCTCCGATTTAAAAGGACAAGGAGAGCAGATACAAGAAACAGCACCACTGCCAATTCCCATTCATAGCACCTACCATTCTGGTCAAGAATTCCTCTGGTGTCAGTCTTGATCCACATTCGATATTGGTTGCTGTGTCATCACCAGCTCTGACAATACATTTGACAGTGTCGGTTAGGCAAGCATTAACAAGTTCCCCCGTTTTCAGCCAGCAAGTCCTTGCACTCATCGGTAAATTGATGTCCACTGCATGTAGACCTGTAAATGATTGTTCCTGCGCACTCTGAGCCAACCTTTCATCATTCTAGCCGCCTCTATCAATTGAGTCTCTTTCATTCAGAATTGAATTGAATTTATTGTCACATGTACTGAGGCACAGTGAAAAGCTTTGTGTTGACAGCAATAAAGGCAGATCACAGAGTTAAGTCACATAGATAAGTAAATAATAGGTAAACAGTGGCAAAAACAAAAACACAGGTAGAGGCGAATGTTAAGAGTTTCTGAGTCCATTCAGTATTCTAACAACAGTCGGGTAGAAAAAGTTAAGAAACCATCTTATTCGTGTGTTCAGGCTTCTGTACCTTCTCCCCAATGGTAGAGGTTGTGGAAAAACATTGCCAGGGTGGGATGGATCTTTGAAAATGCTCGCGGTCTTTCCTTGACAGTGGGCCTGGTGGATGGATTATATCCAAATAAATAAATCCAATGTTTACATTTCTGCTTCACAGTTATACAGATTTGTATCTGGTATTATTCCAGTTTATCTCTTCGACGCAATGTATTTCCCCAACCTGTCAATGTGACTGCCAAAACCACATTAAACTCGACAATTGTAGTATTGCTAACGTCTGGTTTAAATTTACTGGAAGCCCCAACATTTGCAGATAGTTGAACCCAACTAGTCATATGTTCAGAAAAGATTTACAAGGATGTTGACAGGATTGGCGGATTTGAGCTAGAGGGAGAGGCTGAATAGGTTGGGGCTGTTTTCGCTGGAGCATTGGAAGCTGAGGGTTGACCTTATAGAGGTTTATAAAATCATGAGGGGAACGAATAGGGTAAATAGACAAGGTCTTTTCCCTAGGGTCCGGGAGTCCAGAACTAGAGGTCATGGGTTTAGGGTGAGAGGTGAAAGATATAAAAGGGACGAAAAGGGCAACTTTTACACACACAGGTTGGTAGGTGTATGGACTGAGCTTTCCAAAGGAAGTGGTGGAGACTGGTACAATTACAACATTTAAAAGGCATCTGGATATGTCTATGAATAGGAAGGGTTCAGAGGGATATGGGCCATGTGCAGGCAAATAGGACCAGATTAGGTTAGGATATCGGGTTGGCATGGACACGTTGGACTGAAGGTTCTGTTCCCATAATGTTGATTGCTATGACTGCACATGTGTTATTCTGCAACTCCGAAATAGATGGGGTTCGCCCAGGGTTTCAGGATCAGTTGAGTTGCATTGAGAATTACAAAACATAGATGGGGGTACAAATGTGTTTTGTTCATTTGAGAGACTGTTATCACCAGTGAGGTTGGCATCCATTGCCCAGAGGGCAGCTATGAGTAACCCAGATGACCATGGACCTGATGCCACAGGTAAGCAGACCAGGTAAAGGTACCAGAATTCCATCCCTTCGTTCTGAGATGACAAATAACTTTCAGGCTTGACAATCACTAATGGCCAGATGGTAAAGATAGCTTTTTATTGAATTGAAATTTCACAAATGATGTGATTTCAAACGAGGCATCCAGGACTTTAGCGTTGGTTTCTGGATTGTGGGCCCAGTGAGTTTATCATTACATCAGCACCTCCCCATGTCAATGTAAATTAGTAACGTGGTTTACAGAGCAGCGAGGAGGGAGATTTAAGCAGATTTTTCATCTCCTCCCTGAATCTCCTCTGGGTCAGTGCATAAATACAAGTGTTTGTGCAGGAGCTGGTGCACAGCAGCAGGAACGCAACCCTGATTGCCACATAAAGTGAGTTTGAACCTTGGAATGCCACAAGCTGAGTAACACTGGCACAGATGTGGATGACAGTGATGGGTGCCGACAGCACCATGAAGCAGCCGGAGATGGTAAAGAGCAGAATGATGGAGGTCCTCCTGGTCTTCAGCTCGGGATCTCTGCCCATCTCCCCAGCACCACCTCTGCTGCTCTTCAGAGCCCGGCGAGCTCTGCTGGCCAATAGGATGTGGTGGGCAGTGAGAGAGTTCAACAGCAGCAGCAGTGGAATAGGAAGAAACATATTTGAGATGTTGGTGAGCCACCGGTGAGCTGCCCAGGCTGGTGAAGTGAGATAACCGGTGACGGTGCGGCAGCCCCACTGTACATTGTTCAGAACATGAGTGGGCTCATATCGAAAAGGCAAGGGAATGTTGACCATGATGTTAAGAGCGCTCACAATGGATATGACTACATTGGCTGTTCTTCCAGAGCAATATCTTGCCTTTATTTTGTTGCAGCAAATTGCTACAAAGCGGTCAAAGGTGAAGGCGATGGTGAACCAGATGGAGAGTTGGATACTCAGCCCTTGCAGGAAGATATTGAGCCGACACGCAGGAGTGTATTTCAGCAGCGAGCCCGGGAAATGATACTTGATGATCTGGCTCACGATCACGTTGAAGACAAGGACCATCAGATCTCCCGTTGCCATGGCAGTCATGTAACGGGTGACTCCTTCAGAAAGGCCGCACTTCCTTTGAGAAAGAATCAGCACTGTCATCACATTCGCTGCAAAGAAAATCCAATCATTAGATGAATAAAAACGCCCAGCAGGAGGCACACTGTCAGGGATTCCAGAAGGTGGGAGTCGCAAGACTGTGGGACGTTGTGTGTAATTATATATTTGTGCAACAACGAAAAACAGTGACATCTCATTTGTAAGCCATGTTCTCTGTCAAGGAAGTAATTGGGTTAAGGTTAGGAATAGGGTTAGAGTAATTGAAAGACGACTTGAGAAATAGTATGCAAGTAGTTCTCACTTTGCACCACTTGAGCTCCCCATTTCAGGAAAACAAATACTATTGATTCAGAAGCAGCTCAGAGAATATTCATTTGCCACACTCCAGGGATTAAAGTCTGGTATTGTGAATAAAGTTTACGCCTAAATCAAATTAGAATCCACAAGATAAGAGGTGAGCTCATTGAAACATCTAAGATATTGAGGAGAATGGAAAAATTAGAATACCAGGAGCTAGTTTGCCCGCTACAACTTGCCCGAAGATGGGAAAGGAATGCCATCCGAGAGAATTCCATCTGCGAACAACTGTACTTCCTGCATGAATGTTTGAGAAAACAGGAACTGCCAAAACGTCTCCAATATAAACCGCCGATAAAAACACCTCAGGCTAGAGGTTTAACAGAACAAAACGGCCGCAGAATGCTCCGAGAACTAATCAATGACGCCCACCACAGACTCCGAAAATTCAACCGGGAAATTGCGGGCCAAAAACCGTTATTCAAACAAGCAACAAGTGAAGAATGGCCAGACGCGGAAGAACGAGCCATAAACACCAAACAACGACAAACACAGAGAAAGGAAAATCGGGAGCTGAAGAAAAAAACTTGTCAAACTCACAAA
>NC_057746.1:23870857-23879365 GCF_004010195.1 Chiloscyllium plagiosum | reverse complement strand
TCTGGATATCACACCTACAGCTCAGCGAGCAAACCTACACCCTAAACCTCAACCTGAACTACAAACCTTCACAAACCTTGCTAATTTCTTCTAGACAGGAAGGATATAAACAAGGGGACACGGTTTAAGGATGAACAGTTTCTCCTTTCAACCAGAGATAAGGAGGTTTTTAATCTCTCAGAGAATGGTTATAATGTGGAATCTTCTTCCTCTGAAGGTTGTGAGGGCTCGGTCGATGAGAACGAGTTGGATAAATTTTGGCTACATCAGTGAGTGGACACCCATGTAGTGCAGGCGGGATGATGGAGCTCATTTAGATCAGCCAATAGCCTCCCAAAGTCGGAAGGTGTTCAAACGACCAATTTGTCTATTCCTACTTCAAAACCGTATGTTCCCACATTCCTTTTCCCTGGTTAATGCCCGTCAAAAAGTTGTCTTTTTGAAAGGTCTGCAACTGTCATTAAAACTCTGTCGACTTCACCATTAAATATACATAAAGAATCTCCCTTCATAGCTCCCTCAGTGACCAGGAATTCCAAACACTCACAAACACTGGAGAGAAAGCGTTCCTCCTCATCACAGTCTGGAAGTGATATTGCTTTATTCTGAGACTATGCCCTTTCAGATCTCGCAAAATCGAGCAGGCAAGATGAATGTCACAACAGCTTTTAACCACATAACAGGAATTTGAAGGATCACAAGGATGGGATTGAGAATTTCTGTCAGAAAGTGCTTTTGATACCATTTTCAGGTGGAAGCAGAAACAGTCAAAGCACTCTGCCATCAGGGGAGACATCCTCTCAGCATTTACCCTGTCAAGCCCCTGCAGAATCTGATATGTCTAAACGAGATTACCTCTCATTCTTCTAAAATCCATTTAGTCGACTCCCAAAATGTTTAGCCTTTTCTCATTATACATTCCCTCCATATATGTGATTGACCTAAAGATCCCTCTTTGATCTGATTTTTATGAAATGTTATCTTTCTTTCAATAACAGAATCAAAACTGCTCACAGAAATCCTGATCTTGTCTCACCAATACCGTGTGCAATAGCAGAAAGACTTCCCTACTCTTACACTCCAACTTGAACGCACGTACCTACGAGAAGTCTTTCTGAACATTAGAGCGTTGAATGATGTCTCTAAC
This sequence comes from Chiloscyllium plagiosum, assembly GCF_004010195.1. NCBI lineage: Eukaryota > Metazoa > Chordata > Chondrichthyes > Orectolobiformes > Hemiscylliidae > Chiloscyllium > Chiloscyllium plagiosum. The sequence goes on along the minus strand of NC_057746.1, from coordinate 23,878,218 downwards.
TTTAAAAAGTGTTGAACTTACTTATGCTAAAAATCAAACAACACCAGGTTATACTCCAACAGGTTTAATTGGAAGCACAAGCTTTCAGAGTGCTGCTCCTTCATCAGGTGGTTGTCTACTATAACCTGGTGTTGTGTGATATTTAACATTGTGCACTCTAATCCAACACCGGGATCTCCAAATTATGACCTTGCTAATGTTGATCTTCTTTTGCACACCTCTTGTGCAGTTGTAACCTGTATGCTTCAGATTATCTGAACACCCATAGACAGTGTGATCTACTTTGCTTTGATGCGTCCGCACTTCTTGCAAAACAAAAATTTTACTGTACTCAGGTACATGTGACGAAAATAAATCAAATCAAATCAAATGAACTCTTGAAATAAAGGCCAACATTCCATTGGCCATCCTGATTACTGGCTGCACCTGTGTGCTACCTTTGTCCATTTGATGGCCAAGTGCGCTTTTGTTTTCCAGCTTTCGGGGAATCTTTTTTCTCAATTAAAATAAACCTCTGTCTCTTGTTCTACTTTCTAGACTGAACATCTTCACATGATCACATGTTTTACTGCATTTGCCAAGTTGTTGCTAGCAAACCCATCAATATCTCTCTGTAACCGTTGGTGTTCCTCTCATAATAACTTTCCAGTTATGTTTGGTGTCATCTGCAAATTTGGCAATGGTATATTCACTTCCTCCCTCCAAGTTATTAATATATATTGTAAGCAGTTGCTAGCAAACCCATCAATATCTCTCTGTAACCGTTGGTGTTCCTCTCATAATCCATCTTTCCAGTTATGTTTGGTGTCATCTGCAAATTTGGCACTTCCTCCCTCCAAGTTATTAATATATATTGTAAGCAGTTGTAATGCCAGCACTGATCCCTGTGGAAACCCAATGGTCATAGACCACCAATAGCATGGGGGTCTTATTTAATGGCTTCATCTTCCGTAGCTACCTTGTTGAGGGGTTTCTCAAAGTTCAACATAAAACATTTACAGTTGCCCCTCTATCTTTCTGGTTGAGTCTTCCTCAAAACATTCAAATCAATTTGTCAGAAAAAGAATTAACTTTCATGAAGCTGTCCTGTCAGTTGAGATTAGGATTTTTTAAATATTGTGCTGTCGAATATTTAGTAATTGATTCCAATACATTTTCAACAACAGATATAATTACTCTTTGCTCACACGTCTCCCCACCCCTCGCCGTTTTGAACACAACTGGCACAGAAACCATTAACTCTGGCACTATTCCAATTCCAAGGATTTTGGGAGCTTGTAACTCATGTGGCATGTTGGCTCAGTGGGTAGCACTGCAACCTCACAATACCAGGGACCTGGGTTCAATTTTGAATTCTGTCGACTTCCTGTCTGGCATTTGGTAGTTCTCCCTGTGTCTGCATGGGGTTCCTCTCTAATCCGCAGATCAGGAACATGTGCATGAGTCAGGGGTAAATTTTTGGGATTGTGTCTGGGTGGGTTGCACTTTGGAGAGTCAGTGTGGACTTGTTGGGCCAAAGGACCTGTTTCTATGCTGTAGGAAATCTAATAGAATGCATCCACTATTTCCGTAGATACCTCTTTTTCATTCGAGGCTGCAAGCCATCAGGGCAAGGGAACTTACTTGCCCTCAGCATCATTAGGCTGTCTAATACTCCGTCCTTAGTGATTGAGAAGGGCATCAGTTTCTCCACTATATTATTTAGAAGTTATGACATGTTTGAAGTATCATCGATTGTAAGTAGTGATGCAAAATATCTGCGTAAGTTCTCTCCCAGTTCCTTGTATCTTGTGATTATCTCTGCAGGTCATATTCACACTGATCACTCTCTTCCTTTTAACATAATTAAAGAAGCTCTTACAGTCAGATTATATTTTCCTTACTGGTGAACTCTCAGTTTATTTTCTGTCTCTTTTCAGTCCTCCTTTGCTGCTCACTGTTGTCCTTTTTACGTATTTAATGAAGCTCTTACAGTCAGTTTTTAACTTCCTTATTGCTTGGCTATCAGTTTACTTTCTCTCTCTTTTCTATCCTCCTTTGCTGAGTTCTGAATTTATCCCAGTCTTCAGGCCTGTCACTGATTTCTGCGCCTCTGTGTGCTTTATCTTTCAACTCAATATGCTCCTGAACTTCCTTGGTTAGCCACGGTTGGTTTTTCCCACTTGTAGAATCTTTACCCCTTACTGGGATGTATTTTCTTTTTGGAGGAGAGTCATGAATTCTTCCCTTAAATGTCTGCCATTGCAAGCTTACCGTCATTTCTGTGACTCTCTCCATTATGTTCACTTTTCCTAAATCTGTTCCGTTTCAATGTAGCCCCCTGTGTTCAGGCTAAGCACAGGTTTTTTTCAAACCAGAGGGTTACGTTCGGACAAACCGCACTCAAGTTGAAACTGATGGTAATGAAGAGCAGGGAAACGCAGCAATATGCAGGAGATGAATTCGTGGTATACAGCTGTAAATTACGGAGACAAAATTCAACACAGAACCAGCAATAAAAACAATCACGGAACTTTTTTGACCACTTACCAGGAATTCCAAAGATTGCAAGAATGGGAAAGAGGATTTCTATTGGAAGGTCCTGTGATCCCATTTTCAGGTGAAAGTGGAAGCAGTCAAAATGAGGCAAAGCATTGAAAGGCACTTGATTTATACAGAAGGCAATCCTCCAGTGAGTGGGTGAGCAGATCTCATTAAACACACTATTTCTAACAAACAAGTTATTGTGCAGCAATTAAAGTAAGCTCGGTGATCCACAGAGACACATGGACAATGACTCCCAGCTTTCAGAGGCACTGACATCTTAGAGGAACACCAGAGACTAATTATTTTGGCTTAACTTTAACATGATGCAGAGAGTAAGTTATTCCATGGGGTCGGTGCAAAGTATAACATTTCATCCTTTTAAATCAACTTGTGCAAGGAGAGGGCTGAGTAAAATGTGGGACTTGCAACCCTGGGCAACTAGCCCAGCATGAGGGATTGCACAATGGCGCCATGTCAGCCCTCAGTTGTAACTTTCTAAACTTACTCTTCTATTTCTCCAATGAATAAATGTATCTGGTGAACAATGTCAAGGCATTCTTAAGAGGCAGTTGGACATACTATTCAAAAGAACTTTTGAACATGCTTTCTATGCCTCACCAAAGTTAATGAAATAAATCGCTTGCTTGACAGAATCATGATATTTTAATACATTAGTTTAATTCATATTAGCTTTTTGTCAGAATGAACATTAAAATGTTGTTCTTCCCATTGAAATAAATGATTTTTATATTATACAGCTGTACGATTAAACTCCAAAACACTTCATTTCTTCTTCCACAAGGTTTCTCCTTCAGAAAAGAAAACACTAAAAGATTGTGGACAATATGAATATGTCCCTCGAAAGTCATTTAGGCCATGAGACCTTAAGAAATTTGACTTTATGCATTTTGAACCTTTGTAGAGTCAATACAAGACTCTGTCTCTTTCTACACTGGAGTCATTATCGACAATCAATCTGTTTTTGTGAAATATAACTGAGTCCCCTCATCCGAACACCAGAACCAGAGTTGAAAAACAACGTGTCGTTCATTTAGACAAGGATTATTAGAACTGATTTCTCTGGGAAGTATGCAAGACTTGGAAATGCCGTGCCTCAAAAGCTAATGGAATGTAGACATTTTATATATATTTTAAAAAGTAAGTAGTTAGATTTCTGATTATCACTGGGATGAAAATTATCAAGGATACTCTAGAACGTAGAATTTGTGTTCAAATCAGATCAGCCATTACCTTATTGAATGACCGAGCAAATTCAAAGGCCCGAATGGTTGAGTTTTGTGTGCATTTTCACACCTTCATTGAAATAATGCTAGACACTCTAAACCTCTTTGTTGAACTTTAGGTGGGGCACCAATTGCAAAGGTGGGATCATTCTCAGAGTGGAGTACATCTGGAAAGGAAATGGCTATTAAAATCTGAGTTGTGTTACACAGGGCACAGTCGTCCTCAACTATTGATCAAAAGAAAAAATCAGAAGTATGGAGGCTTTGCATATTTTACTTTGAAAGGACTCGATTTTATTGTATTCCCCAAACCGATAATTTACACATCAGGAGCATGTTGGTCACTAACATTGACCGATGATGCAACTACTGACTTCGTCAAAGAGAAAATGTGAATTTGAGGCAAGCATGCAGATTGCAATTCAGTTCCAGTACATAGAGTTGGATTAAAGATTGACTCATAAAATGGTGAATTTGCCTTCGGGATAATGCAACGAGTCCCCGTTGATTCCAACTTTGCAAAATGACCTGGAAAGTTCAAAAACATTGTTCTCACTGAGGGTGAATCATCAGAAATAAGAACACCGAGATGCTTACTGACTTGTTGTAGCTATATCTCAAGCTTATGGAATGAACTGGATTGTTTGGGGACAGGGGTATGTGTTGGTGGTGTGGTGGCGGTTTAGTGTTCAAGTAAAGGAAATGAATTGGAAATTGAGTTTTATGACAATCTTCAAATGAGAATAAAATCATAACGTCAGATGAAGGAAGAAACAGAGACTGACTTGTTCAGTTCACTTTTTCCGATGTAATTTTAATTCCTGAATTGAGAGTTATACCAAACAGCCTGGTTAGATTTTGAGTCAGAAAAAATCACAGAGTCAGGATGGGCTGGGGTTACTTTCCCTGGGGCGCCAGAGGTTGAGTTATGAGCTTGTAGAGGTTTATAAAATCATGCTGGGCATGGATTGGTTAAATAGACAGGCGTGGGTGACTCCAGAACTAGAGGGTGTAGATTTATAGTGAGAGGTGAGAAATTTAAAAAGGACTCAAGAGGTAACTTTTTTCCGCTCAGAAGGTGGAGCATGATTGGAATGAGCTGCCGGAGGAAGTATTGGGCACTGGTGAAATTACAGCATCTCAAAGGCATCTGGATGAGTATCTGAATAAGAAGGGTTCAGCGGAATTTGGCAGATGGGACGAGATTAATTTAGTGCATATGGTCAGCATGGACCAGTTGGATCAAAGATCTATTTCTGTGCTATACATGTCTCTGACTCTATGGCTTTACAAATCCCTGAGAGCTATTATTTAATGATCAATGTGTTATAAAAGAAATGGGGAGCATCTTGAGCACCTGGACGAGCAAGACACAGACTAATGGTTGCTAGACAATGTTAAAAGTTATTATTCAGTACACCTTTGCAGAATAGATTGAATATATCAAATTGTTTGGCAGAACCAACATGGATTTGGACAAAGGAGTCATCTTTAATGGAATTATTGTTCTTTAAGAAAGGAAGGTGTGCTGTGAAGAGATTGCAGTGGATGTACTCTGCTTAGATATCCAGGCAACAGTTATAAGGTGTTTCATCAAACTAGTGCAGAAAATGACAGCTCATGTTGTCGGGGATAACAAAAGACAAATCAATGATAAAGCAACGTACCACAGCTACTAGAGATCTGACATAGAAACAAAGTGTTGAAAAAATCCTGGCGATCTGACAGCATTTGCAGAGAAAAATTTCTGTCAAACCCACGAGAGCGTATTCTTTCTCCTCACTATCATATGACTAGCAGTGCATTCAAAGGATGATCTTCCACCATCATACGCATCTTTCCAAAGATGATGTCCCACCATCATACACATCTTCTCATCGTTCCAAACGGACCAATCATATCAACGCACTTTGGATCTTTCCTCCATCACCCCCAATTTGTTAACCACCTCTCAAAGGTGTGCTGTGAAGAGATTGCAGTGGATGTACTCTGCTTAGATATCCAGGCAACAGTTATAAGGTGTTTCATCAAACTAGTGCAGGGAATGACAGCTCATGTTGTCGGGGATAACAAAAGACAAATCAATGTTAAAGCAACGTACCGCAGCTACTGGAGATCTGACATAGAAACAAAGTGTTGAAAAAATCCTGACGATCTGACAACATTTGCAGAGATAGATTTCTGTCAAACCCACGAGAGCGTATTCTTTCTCCTCACTATCATATGACTAGCAGTGCATTCAAAGGATGATCTTCCACCATCATACGCATCTTTCCAAAGATGATCTCCCACCATCATACACATCTTCTCATCGTTCCAAACGGACCAATCATATCAACGCAATACAACAAACCAGATTGAACGATGTACAACTTGTGGGAGTGTTTGGGAATTTGGACAAAAAGCAGAGAGGAGATAAAAAGGTAAGTCCTACACGTGAGAGGTGGTTAACAAATTGGGGGTGATGGAGGAAAGATCCAAACACTCCCACAAGTTGTACATCGTTCAATCTGGTTTGTTGTATTGACTGCCCACAACAGTCTTCTGTGCACTCAGGAGACCAAGCACATATTGCGAGAATGCTTTCAGTACACTATCTTATTTACATGTGAACAAAGTTCGTGCTGGACCACAGCAGCATTCCAGTGAAGACCAGCACATGTTAGGGGAACAGCATCTCATTTTCTCTGGGGCTCTTTGCAGCTTTTTGGGCTCAATATTGAATTTGGCAAATTCAGACTTGGATTCTGTCCTCCACTTTGATATTTTCACTTGAGTATATGTAATACCCACTGAGTATATGTATCTTCGCTCTTATGGTTTTGCTTTCAGTCAGAACTTATTTTCCTTCTGTAATTCACAGCTACACTGGATCTATGTCTCTTCTCTGCAACAATTACCAGTCCCTTTGTGCTTTGTTCTGATATTAAAGTTCTCCAAATGGCCTGGATCTTCGATTCCAATTGCCCACTCTCTTTTCAACAATACCAAACTCGTGACTTTCCACTGGCCCTTAGGCCTAGAGATAAGTTTGCAAAAGCAACCTGTCAGTGTACCTGAGGACCATTCGCTAGCTCCAAAGTGAGCTTTTCGGAATGCGCTGGCACAAAATAATTCAATAATTCTACCCAAATATTTAATTTTATTGAAGAAGTTGCTGTTTTCGTCCAGTGGACGGGTTGCTGTGTTTGCAGGTTTTTTGCTTTTATTCTCAAGATAACTGGTAAAGGCAGAGGCGCCAAATTGTATCGTTTTCCATTGGCAAGGGAGTGGCCAGATCTGCCAGTTCAGCTTTTTACGGTTTGCTTAAATTGTAGCAGAGAAGCTGTTAGTAGCTGTAGCAGAAACCTCTACAATGGTATAAATGTTCCATGCTTCAGCAGATGATTCTTTACTGGCTTCTCTCTCTGAAATCTCTCCTGTTTGTAATGACCAGTGTTTGCCTTGAGTATATGTAATACCCACTGAGTATATGTACCTTCTCTCTTATGGTTTTTCTTTCAGTCAGAACTTATTTTCCTTCTGTAATTCACAGCTACACTGGATCTTTAGCTGTTGCCAAGGTTTGTGTTTATGTGATATTGCGGGAAT
>NC_057746.1:23869661-23870357 GCF_004010195.1 Chiloscyllium plagiosum | reverse complement strand
CCGACCTATTTCAGAATGCAAGGTTGCAAGTCATCAGAGGCAGGAACGTTATTTGCCAAAAATATATCAATTCGTGAAATACTCCTCTTTAAATGGTGGTCTTCTGACTTACTCCCTCTACCTCATTCCTCGTAATTTTGGGATCTTAAAAGTTTCATCCAACGTCAAGACTGATGGAAAATAAACGTTTAACTCCTCTACCGTTTAATTTCGTTACTTCAAACATAGTTGTTTCCAATTCAGTCAGCTAGGACAGGACAAACTGGACTCAAACCGAAATCAATGGTAATTAAAAGAAAGAAAAACTCAGCAGAAACCAAATGTTTCGGAGTGAATATCAAATTGCAAAGATTCAATTTAAAACAGAAGAGGTAAGCAAAATGTCACAGCAGCTTCTAATCACTTACCTGGAATTCCAAAAATTGCAAGAACAGGAAAGAGAATTTCTATTGGAAGTGCCTGCACTCGCATTTTTAGGTGTAAGCAGTCAAAGTCCAAATGAGTTAATGCACTGAAACACACTCAATTTATACACAAGCCAATCCTTCAGTGAAACAGTAAACAGATCTCATTAAACATGCTATTTCTAATGAACAAGTTAACATCTCGCTTAACTGAGCAGCATTTCCAGTGAGCTGTATTATCCCCCGAGGATCAGGACCAGTTCTCTCAGGCTCCACAGCTCTTAATTCTCAG
>NC_057746.1:23855118-23869646 GCF_004010195.1 Chiloscyllium plagiosum | reverse complement strand
TCTAACGAACAAGTTAACATCTCGCTTAACTGAGCAGCATTTCCAGTGAGCTGTATTATCCCCCGAGGACCAGGACTAGTTCTCTCAGGCTCCACAGCTCTTAATTCTCAGAACGTCATTCTAGACCTGAATGCCTCAGCTCAACTTTTATCAGGCACGGAGAGTTGGTTAGTCCAAGAGGAGGATGCAAATCAACAAGTATTGGAATTTTAAGTCAACCTGTGCTACGTCACGGCTCTGGACAAAGTCAGAGTTGAATCCAGGCCTAACCCATCCAGAGTGATCCTACAAATGTGCGACGTGAGCCCTCAGTTACACATTTCTAGTCTCACCATAGTCTTTCTCTTGTTAGTTATTGCATTCTGTGAAAAATGAAAACAAAACATTTCTTACAACCATTTTCATTTTCGAACAGAAAGATTGTTTTAAACGTGATTTCTATGGTATTCATCGACAGCAGTGATAGCATATACAATATGCAGTTATAAATTACAGTGGTTGGCATAAAAATACATTTTACTTAAGTCTGTTTAGACTATGTCAGCAACAACATCGATTTAAAACTAAGTTTCTATTGGAATATTGTTCTCTCAGCCAAATAAATTATTTTTATGCAAAACAGCTCAAGTCTTAAAGTCCCAAAAATTCATTTCATTTCCCACAATATCTCACCAGACGAAAAATAAGTCCTTTAAACATTCCTGTGTTCATTCATTTTTTTTTCCTTTGTTCAATTCATTTCTGGAAGGAGCCAAATGCAGTTCTGCAGTTCAAAATCAACTACTGATAAAATATATTCACGTCAACATATCACCGGATTTTGCATTTCACCTCAGGGACTAAGAAAACCACAATCATTTCATCTATTACTAAATAACAATCTGCCAACATCATTCTTAAATTCACTCAATGTTCCAGCATCCAACACACATTCCATAGAATCATGACCGTTGCAGGAAGAAATTTCTCCTGAACAGTTTTAAATTTTCTACTACAAATCAGAAAGCAGTTACCTCTCCACCCAGATTTCCCCATGTGAGGAAACATCCGCCATATGTCGATTTTGTCAAGTGTCAAGTCAAGTCTCAAAGACCCAAGATGCTGGAGTTTTGGTGGAAGCCAATGATGTCTGATATTTGGACTTGGTCATGAGGGAATTCAGAAGGAGATTGGAGGGATAGAATACCTTGGGTTGGAAGGACCTTTCTGGAGCAAATGGGAGAATGCAAAAGTCATAAAGCTCCTGATCTTAAAATGATGTGAAGAAACTAACATATATCCATTGAAATGATGCTAGAAACAGAACATCTCATTTTTGAACTTTCAGTGGGATATCGATCGTTGTGTTGAAATGTCTAAGGAAAGCTCAGAAATCAGCGCATCTGGAAAGAAAATGAGTATTAAAACCATAATTGATACGGATTTGTTATTCTACCTCAACTCTTGATAAAGATATTCACAAGAATGAAGGCTTTGATTCTTTATTTCAAAAGGAGCTGATTGTCTTTATTTTTCAAATGAAGAACACCTGAACTGATAGAACAAACCATTGGATATTAGATGGCACGGCTGGAGTGATCCAATAACGACGAAAGGAGTAACCTGGTGGCTTCAGGGAAGACGGGGAGGAAGAGGACACGAAGAGAAATATTGTGAGTGCGACAAGGTCCTCTACTTTCCAGGAGTTGGTGATAATGACTAGTCTACACTCGAAAAGGTATGCCACTGTAAGGTCAGAGAAAGGTGACTCTGGCTGAACCACACCATTTCTATTCTCTTGAACAGCTCTAAGGAGTTTGCACCAGCAGTCCATTATTTTGGAAAACTCTGTGCTGGTTGAACTTGGTTTGTTTGGGAGCTGCTGTAAGGTGAGAATTGGTGCCTTCGCCCTCCAAGAAATGTCTCGAATTCTACTCGAGGTAGTTTAGAACCGGGGAGAATTTTGTCGCGAGTTGTTGTGCCCCGAATGCTGAGTAGATTGTACAGTGAATGGGTTAGATAAGTCATTGTTGTACCTGTTCTTTCACGTGTAAGCGCAATTACATTAATCAGGATTTCCATTTGAATTCGTGTGAAATTTGACTTCATTATGAGACAAAAAAAGTGTGATTTTGTTCCCATTTCACTCTGTCTCATGCAGGAATTTCAATCCTTTTAAGTTGTTCTATGTTATTCATATCAATACATTCGATAGTACCGCATTTCACGAGATTAAAAGTGCGATTATTTTGAAATTCTGCCGATCAGAAGCCGTGCGTACCCCATTCCTGCTTTCTTTCAAAACCATTTGATCCCTTTTGTGCAATGAACAAAATAAAATCCTTTTTGAAATCATTCAATGTTTTCGCCTCAACCTCTTCCTGTGGCAGGGAATAAAGAGGCTCTCTCCTCCTTCCATAAATAAATTTCTCCTTATCACAGTCTAAAAAAAACTCTGTGTCTTTAGACTGTGACCTCAGTGCCTGGACATCCCATCCTATTCATGCCCTGACTTGTCCTCTGAGAATTTTATCGTTTTGCAGACAGTTTCATGGAATTTTAGAGTTATAAGATCCTCCCTCATGCCTCTAAACTCCAGTGAATATAATCCTTACTGTCTTCATCGTTCAGTCCTGCCATCCCAGGAGTGAACCCGATAAATTTGCGATATAGTCCCCGTAACAACAAAACATGCTTCATCAGATGATGTCACCAAAACTGCACTGAATGGTCCAGATGTGTCCTAATTGAAGTCCTAAGCAATTGCAGCAAGACATTCCTGTGCCATTACTCAAATGGTTTTGCTATACAGTTAACATTTCTTCTGTTTTATTCATTATCTGCTGCACCTGCATATTTATTGTTAGAGACAAGGACACCCAGGAATTGTTGCTCCTCGTCATTTCCTAATCATTCTATTGATTATCAGACATAATCTCAATGTATTATGGAACGAATTCACCAGACTGAGCGGCCTATTTGTGCTTTATCATCTTATCTCAGCATTCTGTAAATGACAAACCAATGTGAAAACAAAATGCCATAGCTGCTGGAGATCTCAAATAAAAACAAAGTGCTGAAAAAGTCCAGGTCATCTGATATTATCTCAGGAGAATAACCACTGTCAAACCCACGCCACTGTAACCCACGCGTCCTCACTATCCATACAACGAGCAGTGCATTCAAAGGATGATCTGTTACCAGTATACACATAGTTCCACCCCTGTCATCGTTCCAAATGGACCAATAATATCAAATTCAGTCTTTGATTCTCTCCTCCACTTAGATATTTTCACTTCACTAATGCCCACTGAATGTATGTACGTTCTTTCATATAAGTTTGCTTTCAGTGAGAACTTACTTTCCTTTTGCAATTCTAGGTCTCTTATCTACAACAATTACTACTCTCTTTGTATTTTGTTCTGACGCAAAAGATCTCCAAACTTCCCCAGATACTCTATTCCAATTGCCCACTCTCATTTCAACAAAGTAAACCTCATGACTTTCCACCTGTCCCTTAGATCTGAAGAACAGTTTGCAACATCAACCTGTCAATGGCACTGAGAACCATTTGTTAACTCCAAAGTGAGCTGATCGGAACGTTCTGGCACAGAATAACTGGATAATTGTCCCCAAAGATTTTGTTTAAGTAAAGAAGTGCAATGTTTGAACAAGTTCCTGCTTTCCTACAGTGGACAGTTTCCTGTGTGTGCAAGTATATTGATTTTTTTTTCAAAAGAAGTCGTAATGGCAGTGGTGCCATATTGTCTACTTTAAGAAAGGCAGGAGTTTGGCCTGTTCTCCCATTTCAGGTTTTTTTTTTCTAGTTTGGTTTAGTTGCAGCAGATAAACTGATGGTAGGTGCAGCAGAAGCTAGTACATGTTAAAGTTTCCATGCTGCAGCAGGTGATTCTTTACTGGCTTCTCACTCAGAAATCTCTCCAGCCTGTAAGAATGTGTGTTTGAAGATGACTTTTACCAAAGGCTTTGTCTATACGATGTAGTGGGAATTGGAACACCTACTTGGATAAATAGTTATGTCGAGTCAGTTGGATTTTCAAACCTGAAACTTCATCCGTTTCCTGATGAAGGGCTCCTGCCCGAAACGTCGATTTTGCTGCTCCTTGGATGCTGCCTGACCCACTCTAATCCTGACTCTAATCTCCAGCATCTGCAGTCCTCACTTGACACCTAGTGGATTTTCAATGGTTGAGTTATTCTAAATTCAGTTTCCTTTTGTTCATGCTACAACTGTAGAGCTTAAATAAATTCTGTGCTGCTTAAAGCCGAGTGATTTGACCAGCTGTATCTCTCCTGGAATATCCACTCCACATCTGTCTTTAAAATAACAAAAAAATGTGAGGATCGATGTTACATTCTTGAAATATTTTGAGGACGTCTTGCCTGGCCCATAACAATATGCAGCCTCCAGTAAGCATAAATCCAAACGGAGAGTACTCACGCTCTGTTGGATAAATTTTGCATTCATTGATTATCGGCCGATTGTTCTCCAGATATTTCTGACTGTAGATCGTTTAATTAGATTAGATTACTTACAGTGTGGAAACAGGTCCTTCAGTCCAACAAGTCCACACCGCCCCGCCGAAGCGCAACCCACCCATACCCCTACCCCTACATTTACCCCTTACCTAACACTACGGGCAATGTAGCATGGCCAATTTACCTGACCTGCACATCTTTGGACTGTGTGAGGAAACCGGAGCACCCGGAGGAAACCCACGCAGACACGGGGAGAACGTGCAAACTCCACACAGTCAGAGGTGGGAATTGAACCCAGGTCTCTGGCGCTGTGAGGCAGCAGTGCTAACCACTGTGCCACCGTGCCGCCCACATTACTTGTTCCTAAAACCTGACTATGTATGAGCCTCATGTGCCCCATCGATCTGTGTGACACCAATAGGAGGACCTCCAGATTGTTCTACGACATCATGAAATCATGTTTGATCACTGCGTTACCTCTCGCAGGGACCAATTGCAATGATGCTTCAGATAATACCATAATCGAAGGCACTTCACCAAAGTGTTCATCAGACAGAAAATGATGCTGCATAACATTCTAACTTGCAAATAGAAATCTGCAATACACCTTGACTTTTTTTTAAAAGTACAGTTTCTGAGGACAAAACAAGAACTAATTGATTTGGAGGGAGAGCCAGGAATTTGCAAGTTTTGCTTTATTTTCAATGGTGATTAATGGCAGGCATTCATGCCCGGCATACAATGTGAAGTCGTATACGGTCAGTAAACATCAGAAACTGACGTGGAGGCGCTGGTGTTCGAATGCAATCGATAGATACAGAAGTGACACGACACCAGCTTATAGTCCAACAGGTTTATTCGATATCACAAGTTTTCGGAGTGCTGCAGCTTCGTCACTTCGCTTTGAAAGCTTAGCCCCCTAAGTGCATGCATGCTCCTTGTATCTTGCCATATAGCTGCTTCCCAGCCGCATTGGAGAGTGGGAGCTGCAACCTCCATTGCTCACCTGCAATCACTGAGTCTTTCGGAGACAAACAAGAGGCTAGAAGAACATAGCAAGGCAGGCAGCATCAGGAGTTAGAGAAATCAACGTTTCGTGTGTAACCCTTCTTGAGAATTGGGTGGGGGGTGTGTGTTTTCTGACAGAGGCAGCGAGTCTTTCTGCAGCCATCTTCAATGTTGACACTGTTTCTGTCTCAACAGATACTGCTTGACTGACCGAGCAGTCAAGTATTTTCTGCTGTCATTTTCAGCGTTTTGGCTTTGTATTTTAAGCAGGCATTCTCCCACATGTGGCAGACCTCTGTTATACACCATGCCCAACCACCTCAAAATATTTCAACAATGCAGCCCAGACACTGAGCTTGACAGTTGGTTAAACATATGTAAAGTGGATATTCCAGGAGAGATGCTGCTGGTCAAACCATTTAATATTAATTAATACAGTATTTATTTACAAGATTAATACATGAAACACAAACAAAAGAGACAGAATACCTAATAACTTACCCCGTCTGAAAACCCAACAAATTATCAAAACTTGCAACAATCTGCACAAACACCTCATGGCACAAGAGGTAAAATCAAACACAGGGTCTTACAGGAGAGAATTCAGAGAGACAGGTTCAGCATGGGTCCAGCAGCTTCACAACTGGCTGACTGCTTGCAGTGTATAGCTGACTGACAAACACCAAATCAAACCAGAGAAAAGCTAAGTTGGGGGAAGACCCTACTCCCCTTTCACTGAACAAACGCTTTATTTTTAAACTTGAAAGCCTGTGCTTGTGTATGTATCTGTTAGCTATGATTAAATTGGCCCTAAAAATATTTAAGCGTAGACATTTCTGAGCCTTTTACGACCTCTCTGAAAGAAAACCAAGGTCAACATAATCTTGTTAAAGTAGCAGCATCATCACTCCTCTCAGAATCTTTTAAGCCACAATGAAATCAAGTCATCTTCGCTCTAGAAGCACTGCCAAAGCAGAATGGAAAGGTGGAGCAATTTCATGTGTGTTAAGTAACAGCAAGGGCAAAGAAGACAGTGCCACATTCAACGTTTCTCCCGAGGGGCAATTACATATCACCAGACAATACTTTTTGGGATAAGTCATTTAAGCCTCTTCTGGCGTGAACATGATTATGGCTGATCATTGATCTCAGTCCCTTGTTTCCGCTTTCTCCACATACATTGTTATTCATTCAACACTAAAAATTACGCCCAACGTCTTCTTCAAATCATTTAATGTCATTATCTCAAATTCTTCATACGGCAGAGAATTCCACGAGTTCACAACGGTGGTTGAAGAATTTTGGCCTCATCCCACTCCTGAATAGCCTGATCTCTATCCTTAAACAGTTTCGAGACCTGCATCTATCCAAGTGTAAACTGAATGTCCTATCCTTCTCAGTAAAGGTTTTATCCTAATGTGGGATAAGCAATAAGGTTCAAGAAGAGTCGCTCATCACATAATGATGGGGCTCTGCGTGGTGCCCAAAAGTATTGTTTACATGGACTATGTGGTACAAAAACACAAAAAGTGGAGTAGGCAGTGATGGCCAAGAGAATATGAATGAATCTTTACTTGGTAAATTTGTTCATGCCTGATATTTACAAGCCACAGATTGTATATTTCAATTATAAGGATGTATCTGGCATACACCACACAAAATCATGGGATCCAGCACTATCAGAGCTTCTGAGAGTTGCAGCTTGGTTTCAACAATCGTGAGCAGTGTGTCTCACCCCCTTCCCAACTACAAGGAGAGGCCAGCCAGAGATCGAAGGTACTTGAAGGGAATCAGTATGGTTCTGGGTACACATTGGCTGAACATTGAAAGTGTGAGGTCATGCACCTTGTTCGGAAGAATCGATGCATGAACTATTTTCTGAACGGGGAGAAATTTCACAAGTCTGAAGTGCAAAGATATTTTGCAGTTCCAGTCCGGGATTCTCTCAATGTACACTTGCAGGTTGAATCAACAGTTGGGATGACAAATGCAATGATGGCATTTATTTTCAGAGGACTTGAATATAAAGGCATGGATAAACTTCTGAGGTTCGTTAAGGCTCCAGTAAAGCCACAATTGTAGATATTCTGCACAGTGTTAGTCCCCATATCTCAGGATGAATGTACTGCCCCTGGAGCATCTTCAGAGGAGGTTCATGAAAATGGTTCCAGGAATGAAAAGGTTGACATATGCAGAACGTTTTAGGACTCTTGGTCTATACTCGATGAAGTGTAGAAGGATGAGCGGAGATCAAATGAAATTTTACAGTATATTTAACAGCCCGTAGAGAATGGATATTGGGAAGACGTTTCCATTGATAGGAGAGACGAGGACCCGAGGGCAGAACCTGAGAGAAAAGGGAAGATCGTTTAGAACGGAGATAAGGAGAAACCTCTTCAGCCAGAGTGAGGTGCATTTATGGAATTCACTGCCACAGAAGGCTGTGGAGGCCAGGTCATTGAGTTTATTTCAGACCGAGATAGTGTGGTTCTCGATTGTCAAGGGGATTAACCTTTGCAGGGACATTGCAGGAGAATGGGGATGAAAAAAACCTATGAACCATGATTGAATGGCGAAACAGACTGAAAGGCCTATACTCTGCTCCAATGTCTTATGTTTTTTTCCTACTTCACGTACAGATGGAGACTTGCTCTAAGTCTGTGATGAATGTTTTTAAAGCATTGCTCATACTTGGGGCACATTAAGTTGGAAAGAAGAGCGAAATGGGGTTTTGGCTTTCCATTCTGAGAAGATGATTTGTTGTTTACTAAGTCAGAAATATATTTCTTGAGATTTCCATCAAAACAATATTTCTGACGAATCATGTGACTTCTGCTATATGATGAGAAAGCCACCTGTTGAGATTTTGCTGAAGTGCTTATATTAAGATTTATGACTGACACCAAGGGAGATGCGAGGGAACTCAAGGAGATACAGTTCAGTGACTGGTTTGTGAAACCATTTCAATGTCGGCCACGTTGCTGTCAGTCTGGAGTCACATGTATGTCAGACCGGATACCTAAAGGATATCAGTGAAGCAGATGAGTTTTTACAACTATGAGATATGATAACTGGGGTGATATTAGGTTAGATAGTTCTGAATTCAAGTGACAATACCTGTCATGCTGCCATTTGATTTCCTGACCCCAGAAAATTAACATGGGAACGTGATACTATTACTCACAAGGTTGCAAAGACTGGTAATTAATCTGTTGATCATCTTCAGAGTTCACCATCATTTGCAATTAGGATCTGGAGTGGGAATAGCATCGTGAACCTGTAACTACTCGGGCAGAGGGAGTAATACCCCCTTCTGCTCCATTTACCTGCTGCACTACTTTAACCATCTTAACCTGAAAAATTTATTTTTCATTTATTTCCAATTAGCATAATTGCAATTATCGCTTGCCAATACATATATAACAGTACAGCTGAAAAAAGGCACATCTCGTCAAAAACGTGTATCTCAAACCTATCAAATAAGTGCACGATGAACTGGACCATTCAAATCATTGCGAAGTCAGCATATTGCCAATCCCTCGTTCGAGACACACACAGAGAGAGAAATAGAGACAACTGATGTTGAGCTTGATTTGAGGATCACCATACCTCAGGCAAGAGCAGAGAATGAGGAGGAGAAGTCTTTTATGGTAATCTCACTGGTTGTGTGAATTGAACTGACATGATAAGCCACATGTCCCAGTTATCCAGCCAACTGACCACCACTGAAGTTGCAAAACAACCAGTGAAACATTTTCACTCACTCCTTCCATATATTGACATTGGGCATTCTTGATTATTATTCAGCTCCAGGACATTTAAATAAATACTTTCCAGTCGACTTTCAAAACTTCATAGAAATTGCAGCACAGAGGCGGGACTATTTGAACACATTGCGTGTGTTGAAGCTCTTGCAAATGTTGCCATGTTCAATCTCTCATCACTGTAGCCAAGTCTCTCCTTTCCAGATATTTGACCTTCTGAAAATTATTGTTCAATCAGCATCCACCGCTCTTTCCATGACAACTTTCCAAATCACTACATCAGAATCAGATACATTCAGCATGAAATAATAACAAAATACTGACCACTACCTTCCAGTTTGAAGTTGGATAAACTGATTTCATTTTTTGCCCTGGGTTTTCCAATAATATCTCCCTCCCTTTCCGATTCTTCCAGAAAATACATCCCGGTGATGACTGATTCTGTCCTCTCACCTTCGTGGCACAAGGTCATAGGACAAATTCCCTGCTTAGATGTCAATGGGTCACATGGTCATTGCCTGGCATTTGTATTACAAAAATCATACTTGCCACTTGTCAGCCCCGGGCTGAATATTATCCAAATCTTGTTGCATGGACTGCTTCAGTATCAGAAGAGTAATGAATGACACTGAACATTGTGCAATCATCAGAGTACATCCCCACGTTCGTGATGGAGAGAAGGTAATTAATTATGTAGCTAAATATAGCTGGACAAGTACACTATCCTGAGGAATTCCTGCAAAAATGACCTGGAGCTGAGATGCCCAATCTCTGGCTACAAGAACTGCCTTCCTATTTGCCAGGTAAGACTTCAACTAGCGGAGAGTTTCCCCCCTCTGCATCCTATTTAGTCAAGTTTAGATTGGGCTCGTTGATTTCATAGTCAGGAAAGTGTGGCCTGGATGTCAAGGACTGTCACACTTGCCTCACATTTCCATGTTGCTGTTTTGTGGTTTATTTCTCTAAACGTTTTCCAGGATACATTTGTGGCCATTGCTTTCAGGATAATTTCTCAATCAACGTAATTCAGCGTTCTTTCTAAATCAATAAAACCAGCCTTGGCTTGAGTTCAAGTTTAAGGTTCTTGTTTTGGAATTGTTAGGGTACTCTCACGCTTGATCTGGCATCCAATTGTGTTATGATCACTAATTCCCAATGGATAATTCATGATGAGATTGCTGTTATAGTGGCAAGCAGTTATCTTGTCACCCTTCTCCCCACCAAGTATATTGCCTCACAGTTTTTTAAAATTCATTTCAATTTGCATGCTCTGATCACTTGACCAGACTGCTGATATCGTCCTGCTGTTTACACCGACGCTCCTCAGTCATACTGAGAGTGGGAACAAATTTCTTTGTGCAGGATGGGCAGGCGACAAAGAGATTAGTCACCAATCAGAATGTCCCCAGGAACAAATCATCACAATCACTCCACTGTTTTGCTCTTTTTATGAATATGCAAAGAAAAAGGGACATTGATTAAAGGCAGGCAGAAAGGATTAGTTTCATTTGGCGTCCTGCTGGCACAACACCCTGAGCCAAAGAGTCCATTCCATTCTGTGTTCTATGTTCTAAATTCTAAATAGTATGCCCAACATTTGGAGATACTTGGATCAACCTGGTCACATGTGATTTAATGCACGTCTGAAATAGGTGGGTCAAAAACCAGGCCCTCAGGATCAGAGGTTAGAACACTACCGTGTGACGAGTGAACGAAATCATTGTGGGTCTGATGTCACATGTACGATGGAGCAAGTAAAGATGGCAGAATTCATTTCTAAAGGACATTTCTAAAAGTAACTTTCAGGATTTACAATTACAAATGGTAACATGGTCACCATGAGGTGAGCTTTTTTATTGAAAGGAAAATTCACCTATTATTAGGGTGGAACTTTAACCTTTGTCCACAGGATATTAACATTGGCCTCTGCATTACTGGTCTAGTGAGGTTATCATTAGATCACCATCGCCCTCCACCCAATAAATGTAAATTATTTATGTGGTTTACAGAGCAGGGAGGAGGGAGATTTTAGCACATTCTTCATCTCCTCTCTGAACCTCCTCTGGTCAGTGCGTAAATGCAAGTGTTTGTGCAGGCGCTGGTACACATCAGGAGGAACGCCGCCCTGATTGCTAAATAGAGCGAGTTTGAATCTTGGAAAGACACCGTGTGGGTAACACCAACATAGATATGAGTTACAATGATGTGCGCTGACAGTACCACAAAGCAGCCAGAGATGGTGAAGAGCAGAACGATGGATGTTCTCCTGCTCTTCAGCTCAGGGTCTCAGCTCAGCTCCACAACACTCCCACTGATGCTCTTCGGAGCCTGGCGAGCTCTGCTGCTCCTCGGATGTGGCGGGCAGTGAGAGAGTTCAACAGCGCCAACAGCAGAATTGGAAGAAACATGTTTGAGATGTTGGTGAGCCACCAACATCTGCCCAGGCCGGTGAAGTGAGGTAAGCAGTGACGGTGCGGCAGCCCCACCATCCCAGACCCTGGCACCAGGGAGGCAACATACCTTCGGGGAGTCCTTTTCCTGACCACAAAGTCTCCTGTCAATCCATCTAACTATTGAGTCCCCTACCACTAGCGCTTTTCTATTTTCCCCCCTTCCCTTCTGAGCCATAGTGCCAGGCTCAGTGCCAGAGACCTGACAGCTATGGCTTTCCCCTGGGAGGCTGTCCCCACCAGCAGTATCCAAACCAGTATACTTTTTGCTGAATGGAATGGCCACAGGGGATCCCCACTCTGACCGTCGGTTCCCTTTCCTCCCTCTGACAGTAACCCATCTGTCCTTAACCTGTGTCTGGGGAGTGACTACCTCCCTGTATGTCCTCTCAATTTCCCCCTCAGATGAATAGTTCATCCAGTTCCAGCTCCAGTTCCCTAACTCGGTTTTTGAGGATCTGGAGTTGGGTGCACTTTCCGCAGATGTAGTCAGCTGAGACAGGTGAAGTGTCTCCCACCTGCCACATTCTGCAGGAGGAACATGCAACTGCCCTAACATCCATATCCGGCTACTCTGAAAGCCCGCACCGAACTAAACGAAGGAAGGGAAGAAAAAAGAGAAACCTGAAAACTTACCGAGTTTACAGACTCTTAGTAAGATTAGAGGAGGTGTGTGGGAGGGAGAGCTTACAGTGTAGGGTCTCGGGATTAGATCTCACCCACTAAAAACCTTCCCAGAAGTCCTTCGCTCCTCCCTCGCACCTCTCAGCAAATGGAGACCCCCATGCCTTAAGCATGTCTTTTAAACAGTTAGACTCACCTTCCCAGAAGTCCTTCGCTCCTCCCTCGCATCTCTCAGCAAATGGTAACTAGGGAGAGAATTGGAAAGATTAGCAAGGAAGCCTATGTGTGGAAACGCAGGAGATGGGGCAGCTACCAATCAAGTACTTTGCAATGGCATTTAATGTGGAGAAGGACATGGAAGACACAGAATGTGGTGAAATTGACATCTTGAAAATATCCAAATTGCAGAGATGGCGGTGCTGAATGTCTTAAAATGTATGAAGGTGGATAAATTCCCAGAAGCTGATCAGGTGTTACCCAGAAAACTGTGGGAATCTAGGGAAATGGTTGCTGGGCCCTTGCTGAGATATTTATATCATCAATTGTCACAGCTGAGGTTCTGGAAGACTGGAGATTGGCTGACGTGGTGCCACCATTTAGAAAAGGTGGTAAGAAAAAAAAACAGGATATTACACATGGGTGAGCCTGACATCAGTGGTGGGCAAGTTTTTGGAGGGAATCCTGAGGGACAAGATTTACATGTATTTGGAATGGAAAGGACTAATTAGGGTGCATGGGAAATCATGTCTCACAAACTTGACTAGGTTTTCTGATGATGTAGCAAAGAAAATTGATGAACGGAGAGTGGTGGACATGATCTTTACGGAATTCAGAAGGTCTTTGACAAGGTTCCCCATGGTAGACTGATTAGGAAGTTTAGATCACACGGAATACGGGGAGAACTAGCTATTTGGATACATAACTGGCTCGAACGTAGCAGACAAAGGATAGTAGTAGAGAGTTGCTTTTCAGACTGGAGGCCTGTGAGCAGCGTTGTCTCACAAGGATTGAAGCTGAGTTCACAGCTTTTCGTCATTTACATAAATGATTTGGATGTGACCAAAGGAGGTACAGATAAAAGGTTTGCAGATGACACCAGAACTGGAGGTCTAGAGAACAACGATGAAGGCTATCTCAGATTACAATAGGATCTTGATCAGATGTACCAATGGGCTGAGGAGTGGCAGATGGAGTTTCATTCAGATAAATGTGAGGTGCTGCACTTTGGAAAGGTAAACAAGGGCATGAGGTATACACTTCATGGTAAGATCCTGGAGAGTGTTTCTGAACAAAGAGAAGTTGGAGTGCAGGTTCATAGTTCTTTCAATGTGGAGTTGCATGTAGATAAGGTAGTGAAGAAGGTGTCTGGTATGCTATCCTTTATTGGTCAAAGTATCGAATATAGGTGTTGGACGTCATGTTGTGGCTGTTCAGAACATTGATAACGCCTTTTCTGGAACATTGTGGGCAATGTTGCTCCCCGTTCCCCCACCCCCACTCCTTTATTGGATAGATGTTGGGAAATCTGAAAGCGTAAAAAAAAATGCAAAGTTATACCTGGTGTTGGAGGATTTGAGCTACAAGGAGAGTATGAATTGGGTGGCGCTCTTTTCCCTAGAGCTTCGGAGGCTGAGGGAGATTTTACAGAGTTTTATAAGATACCATCGAGTTTTATCATACGATGAGTGGCATGGATTAGGGTAAATAGTTTCTTTTTAACTGGGTGGGGAAGTCCAGAACTAGAGGGCACAGGCTTACGGTGAGAGGGGCAAACTTTTCAGACAGAAGGTGTTGCATGTATGGAATGAGTTGCCAGAGGAAGTGATGGACACTGGTACAATTTCAGCATTTAAATGGAATCTAGATGGGTATGTGAATAGGAAGGGTTTACACGGATATGGGCCAGCTCCTGGCAAATGGAACTAGATTAGTTTAGGATATCTGAATTCCCACTGAATGTTAGTCAAGGACATTCAGCCTCGGACCTTCGGGTGACCATCCTCCCAGGTGGACTTCGGGACAGGCAGCAGAGGAAAGTGGCCGAGCAGAGGCTGATAGCTAAGTTTGGTACCCATAGGGAGGGCCTCAACCGGGACCTTGGGTTCATGTCACATTACAGGTGATCACCACTGCACGACACACACACACACACAGATATTCCTACAAACACACACACACTCTCACATACACACGGACACAGGTA
>NC_057746.1:23848261-23855087 GCF_004010195.1 Chiloscyllium plagiosum | reverse complement strand
GAACTCTGAGCTCAAAAACTGCATGAATTTATGTAAAACTCTGTTATCTCACTTTTTAGATTGGAATCAATCTAAAAATCAGGTCATAGACAGAGAACCCAGGGGGCTAACACCTTCAACATATTGTCTAGCTATCACCATTGTTAACAGCTAACCCGATAATGCAACTTTCTAAAAAAAGGGTTTTGTGATTTACACATGAAAGAAGTGAAACTATCACTGTATTCTAACAGATGAATGGCTTCACAGACATCAATTCTTCAATGTATAATTTCAGTTACATCACACTGCAAATTTTTGCTATAAATTCTGTGTTACGATCGAGCCCTCCACAATCACCAGATGAAGGAGTGTCTCTCCGAAAGCTAGTGTGCTTCCAATTAAACCTGTTGGACTATAACCTGGTGTTGTGTGATTTTTAACTTTGTACACCCCAGTCCAACACCGGCATCTCCGAATCATTAAATCTACTATCACTTGAACTAAAACAGTGACTTTTCATTCTACATTGCCCCACACGAAGAAAACGTCCTCACTGTCTGTTTTCTGAATTGTCAAGTCAACTATCAAAGATCAAAGAACTAACAGTTTTGGCAGATGCCGATGATGACCATTACAAGTGGGGACTTGGTCATGTGGGAATTCACAAAGAGATTTGAGGGACAGAGTATATGGGGATGGAACGAGTTCTAGGAAGCAAATGGAAGGATGCAAAAGGCATAAATCTGAAAGTCCTGTACTTAGGATCATAAAAATAAAATAACACATCAGTCGAAATAATGGTAGACACACAAAAGGTCATTGTTGGACTTTCATTACGGCACTTATTGAAGTGCTGGAAAGTCGAAGTAATCCTCAGGTAAAAGCAAATCTGGAAAGGAAATGCATATTTAATGAATACGCGTGTTATACAGGGCACATTCTTCCTCACCCACTGATAAAATGATTCAGAAGAATGAAAGCTTTATGTCTTTTTTTCAATGGAAGTCGACTTTCTTCATTCCTCAAACTAAGAGCACCTGAAACGATTGGAAAACATCAGATATAGGATGGCACAGTCCAGGAGTGATCCCATAACTTAAAAAGGAATGACCGGGAGTCTGCCGTGAAGAGGACGAGAGAGGAGGAGCAATAAGGTGATTGCCACTGCTTCGGTTTTATACAGAAACATGTTGATTTGAGGAGCATTCAGAGTACAGGGCTGTTACTGAAGTGTCAGATAAAAGTGACTCTGGTAGAACCACATCATTAAGATTCTCATGAACAGTGCTGAGGAGGTTCCACAGCAGTCCATCACTTTGCAGAAAACTGTGTCTGTTTGGGGCAGCTGGGCCTGGCCTGCTTGGAAGCTGCTCTAAAATGAGGTTTGGTGACTAAATCACCAAATCTTAAATCCTCAAATGTAGGACTTAGAATTGTACTGGACACAGTTCAGCAGGACTCTGTCGCTGAAATTTGTGTGCCCCATGCTGAGTGACTTATCTGGCAGCTGTGTCCGGTTAATGTGTTAGGTCAATTACTACTGTATCTGTTTATTCATGTGTTAGCATACTTATGTTCACCACAATTTGCATGTGAATTTATGTTGGATTTTGGTTTCATGTTGATTGTATTCATTTCATATTGTGTTCTTCAGTAACTTCAAATCTTTTCTTTTTTTTGACGTCTGATTCATTTGTAATATTCGGTGATACCGGAGCTCTCTAGATTAGATTTATGATCATTTTTAATTCTGGGATTCAGTCTTTCATCCAACTCAATCTACCTTTCTTGCTGTCTCCTGATACCCATTGCTCCCTTCAGCCCTTAGAACAGAATTAACGCCGTCTTGAAAACATTCAATGTTGTAGTCTCACACTCTTCTTGTGGCAGAGAGTTCCAGAGGCTCACCACTCTCGGTGAAGGATCTTCCCTTCATCTCAGTCCTAAATATCCTACTCTGTGTGCTCAGAGTGTGACCACAGGTTCATAACTCTCCTTTAATAGGAACATTCTTCTTATTCTTGCACTATATGGTCTTTTTTAGAACTGTTGAGTTTTAAGTATAATTTTGGTGAATTATATAGTTATAACACGCTCTGTCATTGTTGTTACCTTCCATTAAATGATCCAGTGTGTCTTCATAAGTCAGTACTGCCATCCCAGGAGTCAATCTGGTAAATTCTGATTATATTTCCAAAACTGCACTTACTATTCCAGACGTGGTCTCACAAAAGTGCAAAATAATTGCAACACATTTTCCCTTCTGCACCAGTTCCATTTTAATAACAGACGACATACAGCAGGGCTAACCAAATTGTATTCAGTACTCCAAATGTACGCTTAATAATGACCTGTTCAGCCTCAACAAAATGTCTCCACTCCAATACTTAATTTTTAAAAAATTAATGCAAACATGTGAAAATTCTTCTTCATCATCCAGTCGACCGATGGTGCAACTTTGAAGAAATATGCACCTGGACCCATAGGACACTCTTTTCAACACCAATCGCCAGTTCCTTGCCATTAACCCTGCAAGTCCTCTCAAAGTCTGTGGCACAGACTGTGCACAAACCTACACAGATGCTCTGTTCGTTCTCAACTCTCCTATTGAATATTATCCTGTTCCAGTTCTCTAACTTTATGCACCAGTTCTCTAACTTAGTGGCCCTAGTACCAATTGTCCAATTATTGATGCCCTGTATCAATTCTCTCATTTAGGGGTTCCCTGGTGCAATTTTTTTTACGTTAGTGGTGAGCTGAACGGAATCTCCTTTTTTACAAATGTTAGTGATGCCCCAGCCCAATTGTCCCATTTAGCGGTGACCTACTCTAACTCTCCCAATCAGTATTGACCTGCCGCAATTCTCCTTCTTAGTGCCACACTGCACCAATTCTCGCAATTCATCCTACTCTGCAACAATTCTCCACTTACTGTGACAATGCCCCATTTCTCCCATTAAGTGCGACAATGCACCATTTCTCCCATTTACTGCGACACCACCAGAATTCTCCCGCTTAGTGATACACCTCCCCAATTCTCCCATTTATGGCTACATGCCTGAAGTCTCCCATTTTGTGCGACATGCCCCAATTTTACTATTTAGTGGTACACAGTCCAATTGTTCCATTGAATGCGACAATGCTAAAACTCTCCCATTTGTTGATGCACTGGCCAAAATTCTCCCATTTAGTTCTAAACTAACCAAATTCTCCCATTTAGAGTTGAATTGTTCCAATTCTCCCATTTCATGCGACACTGCCACACCTCGCCCACTTAGTGTGACACTGCCTCAATTCTCCCATTTAGCGTCACACTGTCCCAATTCTCCCTTTTTGTGTGACACTGCCCCACTTATCCCATTTTGTGTGACATTGCCCCACTTATCCCATTTAGCACTACATTGCACCAAGTCTCAGTATTGATTATTGTCTTGCCCAAATTCTATCTTTTACTCTGCTACACATCTTCAACACAATGTGATCCGCTCAATGTCTTTTTAAAATTTAATGGTGCCTTATGTGGACTGCTCCTTTGCAACATTTCTCTGACTTACAGATACCATGCCTGTGTTATCCCATTCATCTGTACTATTGTTACCACCCTGCACCAATTTTCTCATTGACTGATGCCATGTACCAGTTGCCCAACACAAGTTCCCCCATTTCCTGATGTCCTCAGGAAGTTTTTGACTCAGTGTTGCCCTACATCATATATTAGTGATGCCCCAGCCCAATTGCTTCATTTAGGTGTGCCACTGCTCTCATTCTCCCATTCATGATTGACATTCCCCAATTCTCCCATTTATTGTTGAACTGCACCCATTCTCCCATTTCATCCTATTCTGCGCCATTACTCATGTTGAATGTTACATGCACCAATTTGTGCTACACTGCCCCAATTCTCACTTTTAGTGCCAGAAGTCACGAATTTTGGCGTCACCCATATCAAAATCCCAAAACTGATCCGGCACCAATCCTGCCTTTCCTGGCGAACTGTACCAACCCTTCCAATCAGTTATTCCGTTTTACACATTTTCCACAGAATGGTGCCCTGCTGACATTGTTTTCATTTAGTGGTGCCCTGCATCGAATCTCCACTTTACTGCTCCTTTGCAACATTTCTCCGACTTAAGGATTCCATGACTGTCTTCTCCCATTTACACGTGCCTTTATTACCACCCTGCACCAATTCTCTTATTTACTGATGCCATGCACCAATTCTCCAATTCGCTGTTGTCCAACACCATTTCCGCCATTTCCTGATGTCTGAAACAAGTTCTCCACTCAGTTTTGCCCTGCACCAAATGTTGGCTATTTCCCCAGCCCAATTTTCCCATTTAGGGGAGCACTAATCAAATTCTCCCATTCAGTATTGGCCTTCATCAATTCTTCCTTTTAGTGCTGCACTGCACCCGTTCTCCAATTTCATCCTATTCTGTATCAATTTTCCCATTTAATGCTACACGCTCCAATTCTCCCATTGAGTGTCAGAATTCTCTAATTTTGGCGTCACCTATCCCAAATTCCCAATACCAATCCTGCACAAATCCTGCCTCTTTTGGTGAATTGTACCAACTCTCCCATTTAGATATTCCGTCACACACATTTACCACATCATGGTTCTCAGCTCAAATTGTTTTCATTTCGTGGTGCCCTGCATCGAATCTCCACTTTACTTCTCCTTTGCACAATTTCTCCCACTTACAGATTCCATGCTGTTTACACGTGCTCTTATTACCACATAGAACATAGAACAGTGCAGCACAGAACAGGCCCTTCAGCCCACGATGTTGTGCCGACCGTTGATCCTCATGAGAGGAAAACCTAATGTACGAACCCTCAATTTCTGTGACCATATGCATGTCCAGCAGTCTCTTAAATATCCCCAATGACCTCGCTTCAACAACTGCTGCTGGCAACACATTCCATGCTCTCACAACTCTCTGCGTAAAGAGCTCCCCTCTGACATCCCCTCTATACTTTCCGCCAAACAGCTTAAAACATTACCCCTCGTGTTAACAATTTCTGCCCTGGGAAAAAGTTTCTGGCTATCAACTCTATCTACGCCTCTTATTATCTTGTACACCTCAATTAGGTCCCATCTCTTCCTTCTTTTTTCCATTGAAAAACGTCCGAGCTCAGTCAACCTCTCTTCGTAAGATTAGCCCTTCATTCCAGGCAGCATCCTGGTAAACCTCTTCTGAACCTCTCCAAGCATCCACATCTTTCATATAATAGGGTGACCAGAACTGGACACAGTATTCCAAGTGTGGTCTAACAAAGTTTTATAGAGCTGCAACAAGATCTCACGGCTCTTAAACTCAATCCCCCGTTAATGAAAGCCAACACACCATATGCTTTCTTAACAACCCTGTTCACCTGGGTTGCAATTTTAAGGGATCTATGTACCTGCACACCAAGATCCCACTGTTCCTCCACACTGCCAAGAATCCTGTCTTTAATCCTGTACTCAACTTTCACGTTTGACCTTCCAAAATGCATCACTTCGCATTCATCCACGTTGAAATCCATCTGCCACTTCTCAGCCCATCTCTGTATCCTATCAATGTCACGCTGCAGCCTACAGCACTCTACACTGTCAACGACACCTCCAACCTTTGTGTCATCTGCAAACTTGCTAACCCATCCTACAATCTCCTCATCTTAGTCATTAATAAATATTACAAAGAGTAGAGGCCCAAGAACAGAGCCCTGTGGAACACCACTCACCACTGACTTCCTGGTAGAATATTTTTCTTCCACTGCCACTCGCTGTCTTCTGTCGACCAGCCAATTCTGTATCCAGACAGCTAAATTTTCCTGTATCCCATTCCTCCTGACCTTCTGAACGGGCCTACCATGGGGAACCGTATCAAATGCCTTACTGAAGTCCAGATATACACCATCCACCGCTCGCTCTAATCAACCTGTCTAGTAACATCCTCAAAGAACTCAAAAAGATTTGTGAGGCATGACCTGCCCCTCACAAAGCCGTTGCTGACTGCCTTTAATCAAGCCATGCTCTTCCAGATGGTCATAAATCCTACCCCTCAGAATCCTTTCTAACACCTTGCAGACGGCAGACGTGAGACTGACTGGTCTGTAATTGCTGGGGATCTCCCTATTTCCTTTCTTGAAGAGAGGAATTACATTTGCCTCCCTCCAGTCCTCAGGTACGACTCCAGTGGAGAGCGAGGATGCAAAGCTCTTAGCAAGCGGCGAAGCAATCACATTTCTCGCTTCCCAAAGTAGCCGAGGGCAAATTTAATTGGGGAAAAGAAAACTATGATGCTATCAGACGTGAGTTGGGAAGCATGGACTGGGAGCAATTGTTCCATGGAAAGGGCACTATAGACATGTGGAGACAGTTTAAGGAACAGTTGTTGCGAGTGATGCATAAATGTGTTCCTCTGAGACAGGCAAGAAGGGGTAAAATAAAGGAACCTTGGATGACGAGAGCGGAGGAGCTTCACGTCAAAAGAAAGAAGGCAGCTTACATAAGGTGGACGAGGCAAGGGTCTTGCTCAGCTCTCGAGGATTCCAGACAGGCGAGGAAGGAGCTAAAAAATGGTCTGTGGAGAGCCAGGAGGGGGCACGAAAAGGCTTGGCAAGAAGGATTAGCGAAAATCCAAAGTCATTTTAAATGTATGTGAGGTATTAGAAAATGATCAAAGAAAGAGTAGGGACGATCAGGGATAGCATGGTCTGGCCCTGGTGACTTGTCAATCTTAATGTTTGTCAAAATTTTCAACACATCAGCTTCCTCAATCTCTATCCGTTCCAACATGCTAACCTGCTCCTCAATGGTTTCATTCACTACAAGGTCCTTTTCTTTAGTAAAGAC
>NC_057746.1:23834355-23848134 GCF_004010195.1 Chiloscyllium plagiosum | reverse complement strand
TACTGCACCAATTCTCTCATTTCGGGCTAGACGGCACTAATTCTCCCATTTAGTGTGAAACTGCCCCAATTCTTGCTTCTAGTGCCAGCACTCTGTTACTTTGGCAGCACCTCCATCAAATTCCCAAAACCGATCCTGCATCAATACTGCCTTTTCTGGCGAACTGTACCAACTCTTTCATTCAGTTATTCCGTGACGCACGTTTTCCCCATAACGTTGCCCTGCACAAAATGGTTTCATTCAGTGGTGCCCTGCATCGAATCTCCACTTTACTGCCCTTTTGCAGCTTTTCTCTGACTTGCGATCCATGCCTGTGTTCTCCCAGTTACATGTGCTCTTATTACCACCCTGCATTAATTCACCAATTCATTTTTGCCCAACGCCAATTTCCCCATTTTCTGATATCCTGAAGGAAGTTCTCCACACAGTGTTGCCCTGCACGAAATATTGGCCATGGTCCCAGCCCCATTGTCCCATTTAGTGGTGCGCTACTCTAATTCCCCCGTTTAATATGTTCTTATTGCTACCCTGCACCAATTCTCTTATTTACTGACGTCATGCACCAATTCTCTAACCCAGTTGCGCCCAACACTAATTTCGCCATTTCCTGATGCCCTATATCAAATATTAATGATGCCCCAGCCTAATTGCCCCATTCAGTGTTAAACTTCCCCAAATCTCGTTATCAGTGCAACCATGCATTCATTCTCCCATTTCACCCAATACTGCACCAATTCTCTCATTTCGGGCTAGACGGCACTAATTCTCCCATTTAGTGTGAAACTGCCCCAATTCTTGCTTCTCGTGCCAGAACTCTCTTACTTTGGCTGTACCTCCATCAAATTCCCAAAACCGATCCTGCATCAATCCTGCCATTTCTGACGAACTGTACCAACTCTTCCATTCAGTTTATCCGTGACACACATTTTCCACGTAATGTTGCCCTGCACAAAATGGTTTCATTTAGTGGTGCACTGCATGGAATCTCCACTTTACTGCTCTTTTGCAACTTTTCTCTGACTTGCGGATTCCATGCCCGTGTTCACCCATTTACATGTGCTCTTACTTACTGATGCCATGCACCAATTCCCCAATTCACTGTTGTCCAACACCATTTCCACCATTTCCTGATGTCTGAAACACGTTTTCCACTCACTTTTGCCCTGCGCCAAATATTGTTATCTCCCCAGCCCAATTGTCCCATTTAGGGGTGCGCTACTCGAATTCTCCCATTCAGTATTGACCTTCCTCAATTCTCCCATTTCGTGCAACACTGCATCTGTTCTCCCACTTCATCCTATTCTGCACCAATTTTCCCGTTTAATGCTACACGCTCCAATTCTCCCATTTTGTCGCATTTAGTGACAGAATTCTCTAATTTTGGCGTCACCTATATAAAATTCAATGCTGTACAAATCCTGCCTTTTTTGGTGAATTGTATCAACTCTCCCATTTAGGTATCGCGTGACCCATTTATCACATAATGGTTC
This sequence comes from Chiloscyllium plagiosum, assembly GCF_004010195.1. Taxonomy (NCBI): domain Eukaryota; kingdom Metazoa; phylum Chordata; class Chondrichthyes; order Orectolobiformes; family Hemiscylliidae; genus Chiloscyllium; species Chiloscyllium plagiosum. Next base: position 23,846,644 of record NC_057746.1, on the reverse strand, counting down.
TCAGCTCAAATTGTTTTCATTTCGTGGTGCCCTGCATCGAAATTCCACTTTCCTGCTCCTTTGCGTTACGGATTCCATGCTGTTTATATGTGCTCTTATTCCTACCCTGTATCAGTTCTCATATTTACGGATGCCATGCACCAATTCTCCAATTTAATATTGCTCAACCCCAATTTCACCATTTCCTGATGTCTGAAACAAGTTCGCCACTCAGTGTTGCCTTCCACCAAACACTGGCCATTGCCCAGGCCAATTGTCCCATTTAGGGGTGCGCTATTCTTATTCTTCCATTCAGTATCGACAATCACCATCTCTCCCATTCGGTGCTACACTGCACCCATTCTCCGATTTCCTCATAGTCTGCACCAATTCTCCCATTTAATGTTACATGCTCCAGTTCTACCATTTAGTGTCAGAATTCTCTAATTTTGGCGTCAGCAATATCAAATTGCCAAAACTGATCCTGCATCAATCCTGCCTTTTCTGACAAACTGTACCGACTCTTCCATTCAAGTTATTCCGTGACACATATTTTCCACGTAATGTTGCCTTATACACAATGGTTCCATTTAGTGGTGCCCTGCATGGAATCTCCACTTTACTGCTCTTTTGTAGCTTTTCTCTGAAATGCGATCATGCCTGTGCTCTCCCATTTACATATGCTCTTATTACCACCCCACGCCAATTCTCTTATTTACTGATGCCATGCACCAATTCTCTAATTCACTGTTGTCCAACACCATTTCCGCCATTTCCTGATGTCTGAAACACGTTTTCCACTCAGTTCTGCCCTGCACCAAATATTGGCTATTTCCTCAGCCCATTTGTCCCATTTAGGGGTGCACTACTTGAATTCTCCAATTCAGTATTGACCTTCCTCAATTCTCCCATTTATTTCTACACTGCACCCGTTCGCCCATTTCGTCCTATTCTGCACCAATGTTCCCATTTAATGCTAAAAGCTCTAATTCTCCCATTGAGTGCCACACTAATCCAATTGTCGCATTTAGCTAGGAATTCTCTAATTTTGGCGTTACCTCTATAAAATTCCCAAAACCGATCCTGCACAAATCCCGCCTTTTCTGGTGAACTGTACCAAATCTTCCATTCAGTTATTCTGTGACACACACATTTTACATAATGGTGCGCTGCTCAATTCGTTTTCAGTTAGTTGTGCCCTGCATGGAATATCCACTTTACTGCTCTTTTGCAACTTTTCTCTGATTTACGGATTCCATGCTTGTGTTTGCATATTTACATGTGCTCTTATTCCCACCCTGCACTAATTCTCCAATTCACTTTTTCCCAACGCCAATTTCCACCTTTCCTGATATCCTGAAGCAAGTTCTCCACACAGTTTGCCCTGCACGAAATATTGGCCATGGTCCCTGCCTATTGTCCCATTTAGGGGTGCGCTACTCTAATTCTCCCATTCAGTATGCTCTTATTGCTACCCTGCACCAATTCTCTCATTTACTGATGTCATGCACCAATTCTCCCACTAACTCGCGCCCAACACCAATTTCCCCGTTTCCTGATGCCCTATATCAAATATTAATGATGGCCCAGCCTAATTGTCCCATTCAGTATTGAACTTCCCCAAATCTCGTACTTAGTGCAACACAGCATCCATTCTCCCATTTCACCCTATACTGTACCAATTCCTCATTTCGGGCTAGACTGCCCTAATTCTCCAATTTAGTGCGAAACTGACCCAATTCTTGCTTCTCGTGCCAGAACTCGCTTACTTTGGCAGTACCTCCATCAAATACCCAAAATAGATCCTGCATCAATCCTGCCTTTTCTAGCGAATTCTCCAAATTCTTCCATTGAGTTATTGCATGAGGCACATTTTGCACATAATGTTGCCCTGCACAAAATGGTTCCATTTAGTGGTGCCCTGCATCGAATCTCCACTTTACTGCTCTTTTGCAACTTTTCTCTGACTTGCGGATTCCATGCCTGTGTTTGCATATTTACATGTGCTCTTATTACTACCCCATACCAATTCTCTTATTTACTGATGCCATTCACCAATTCTCCAATTCGCTGTTGTCCAACACCATTTCCGCCATTTCCTGATGTCTGAAACAAGTTCTCCACTCAGTTTTGCCCTGCAACAAATATTGGCTATTTCCCCAGCCCAATTGTCCCATTTAGGGGTGCGATACTCGAATTTTCCCATTCAGCATTGACCTTCCACAATTCTCCCATTTAGTGCTACATTGCACCCGTTCTCCAATTTCATCCTCTTCTGCACCAATTTTCCCGTTTAATGCTGAATGCTTCAATTCTCCCATTTAGTGCTACACTACCACAATTGTCGCATTTAGTGTCTGAATTCTCTAATTTTGGCGTCACCTGTATCAAATTCTCAATACCAATCCTGCACAAATCCAGCCTTTTTTGGTGATTTGCACCAACTCTCCCATTTAGATATCGCGTGACACACAGTTACTACACAATGGTTCTCAGCTCAAATTATTTTCATTTTGTGGTGGCCTGCATCGAATCTCCACTTTACTGCTCCTTTGCATAATTTCTCCCACTTACGGATTCCATTCTGTTTACACGTGCTCTTATTATTACCCTGCACCAGTTCTCATATTTACTGATGCCATGCACCAGTTCTCCAAATCACAGATGCCCAACATCAATTCCGCCATTTCCTGATGTCTGAAACAAGTCCTCCACTCAGTGTTGCCCTGCACGAAATATTGGCCATGGTCCCAGCCCTATTGTCCCATTGAGGCGTGCGCTACTCTAATTCTCCCATTCAGTATGTTCTTATTGCTACCCTGCATCAATTCTCTTATTTACTGATGTCATGTACCAATTCTCCCACTAACTCGTCCCCAACACCAATTTACCCGTTTCTTGATGCCCTATATCAAATAACAATGATGCCCCACCCTAATTGTCCCATTCAGTATTGAATGTCCCCAAATCTCGTATTTAGTGCAACACTGCATCCATTCTCCCATTTCACCCGATACTGCCACACTTCCCCAATTCTCGCACCTAATGTCAGAATTCTCTAATTTTGGCGTCACCTATATCAAATTTCTAAAGCTGATCCTGCACAAATCCCGCTTCTTTTGGTGAACTATATCAACTCTCCCATTTAGTTATTCTGTGACGCACATATTCCACATAGCGCCATCCTGCTGAATTTGTTTCATTTAGTGGTGCCCTGCATCGATTTCCACTTTACTGCTTCTTTACATAATTTCTCTGACTTACGGATTCCAATGTTGCCCTCCACCATATATTAGCGATGCCCCAGCCTACTTGTTCCATTTGGGAGTGGCCTACGCTAATTCTCCTATTTATGAGTGTCATTCCCCAGTTCTCCCATTTAGTGCTACGCTGTCTCAATTATCGTATTTAGTGTCAGAAGTCTCTAATTTTGGCGCCACCTATAACAAATTTCCAAAAACAATCGTGCACAAATCCCACCATTTGTGGTGAACTGTACCAGCTCTCACATTTAGGTATTCCCTGACAAACATTTTCCACATAATGGTGTCTTGCTCAAATTGTTTTCATTTCGTGGTGCCTTGCATCGAATCTCCACTTTAATGCTCCTTTGCAAAATTTCTCTGACTTATGGATTCTATGTTCTTTACATGTGCTCTTATTACCACCCTGCACCAATTCTCTTATTTACTGATGCCATGTACCAAATCTCCAATTCACTGTTGCCCAGTACCAATTTCACCGTTTCCTGATGTCCTGGACAAGTTCCCCACTCAATGTTGCCCTGCACCAAATATTAGTGATCGCCCAGCCCAATTGTCCCATTTAAGGGTGCCCTAGTCTAATTGTTCTATTCAGAATCGACTGCACCAATTATCCTATTAATGCCACACTTCACCCATTCATCCTATTCTGCTCCAATTCTTCCAGTTAGGGCTAGACTGCCCCAATTCTCCCATTTAGTGCGAAACTGCCACAATATTCCAACTTAGTGCCTCACCACTCCAATTCTCCCATTTCGTGCTACACTGCCCCACTTCTCCCATTTAGTGCTACACTGCCACAAGTTTCCCTCTTAGCGTGACACTGTCTTAATTCTGCCATTTCGTGGGACACTGTCCCAGTTCTCCCATTTAGTGCTACATTGAACCAAATCTCAGTATGATTAGATTAGATTACTTTTAGATTAGATTAGATTACTTACAGTGTGGAAACAGGCCGTTCGGCCCAACAAGTCCACACCGACCCGCCGAAGCGTAACCCACCCATTCCCCTACATTTACCCCTTTATCTAACACTATGGGCAATTTAGCATGGCCAATTCACCTGACCTGCACATCTTTGGACTGAGTATTGAGTATTGTCTTGTACAAATTCTTTCTTTTAATCTAATACACATTTTCAACACAGTGATGTCCAGCTCAATGGTTTATTTTTCCATTTTGTGGTGCCCTACGTAGAGTAAAATGGTGCACCTTTGAAACATTCCTCCGGCTTACAGATTCTCAGCCTGTGTTCTCCCATTTACATATGCTAGTATTACCACTCTGCAAGAATTCTCTTATTTAATGTTGCCATGCACCAATTCTCCAATTCCCTGTTGCCTAACACCAATTCCCCAATTTCCTGATGTCCTGAACAAGTTCTCTAATCAGTGTTTCCCTACACCAAATATTAGTGAGGCCCGAGTACAATTGTCCCGTTTAAGGATGCCCTACTCTAAATCTCACATTCAGTATTGACCTTCCTCAATTCTCCCATTTAGTGCTGCACTGCACCCATTCTCCCATTTCACCCTATTGTGAACCAATTCTCCTATTTAATGCTCCACGACCCAATTAAAACGTTTTAGTTCTACATTGCCCCAATTCTCGCATATAGTGTCAGAATTCTCTAATTTTGGCGTCACCTATATTGAATTCCCAAAACTGATACTGCACAAATCCTGCCTTTTGTGGTGAACTGTATCAACTGTCCCATTTACTTATTCCCTGACACACACTTTCCACATAATGGTTCATTGCTCAATTTGTTTTCATTTTGTAGTGCCCTGCATCGAACCTCTACTTTACTGCTCCTTTGCAAAATATCTCCCTCTTATGGATTCCATGCGTGAGTTCTCCCATTTGCGTGTGTTCTTATTACTACTCTGCACCAATTCTCTTTTTTACTGATGCAATGAACCAATTCTCCAATTCACTTTTTCCCAACATCAATTTCACCGTTTCCTGATGTCCTGAACAAATTCTCCACTCAGTGTTGCCCTGCACTAAATGCTAGTAATGGCCCAGCCCATTGTCCCATTTAGGGGTGCACTACTCCAATTCTCCCATTCAGTATTTACCTTACCCAATTTTCCTGTTTAGTGCTACATTGCAGTCATTCTCCCCATTCACCCTATTCTGCACCAATGCTGCAATTCAGTGCAAGACTGCCTCAATTCCCCCACTTAGTGCATCACAACCCTAATTCTCCCATTTTGGGCTTTTCAACCGAAGTCTCCCTTTTAGTGCGACACTGCCCCAACTTTCCCTTTTTCAGAGTCAGTGCCCCAAATTTTCCATCTAATGCTACAGAGTCCAATTCTCTCATTTAATGCATCACTGCCCCAATTCTCCCATTCATTGCTACAATGCCCAAATTCTCACATTTAGAGCTAAACTGCACCATTTCTCTCAGCTATTGCTACACTGCCCCACATCCCCCATTCAGTGGGAATTGCCCAATTTGTCCATTTAGAGTGACACTGTCCCAATTCTCCCATTAAGTGCGCCTCTTAGGCTCCACGACCGACGTCTCCCATTTAGTGTGACACTGCCCCAATTCTCCCATTTTCTGCTGTAATGCGCCAATTCTCCCATTTGGGTGATACTGGCCCACTTATGGCTTTTATTGAGACACTGCCCCAATGCCCCTATTTAGTGCGAAATTGCAACAACCGTCAGTATTAAGTATTGCCTTGCTGATATGCTCTCTGTTACTCTGGTATACATCCTCAGCAAAATGATGCTCTGCTCAACTTTTTTTTTCATTTAATGGTGTCCTACATGGAGAGTTCATTTGCAACATTTCTCTGACTTACGGATACCATGCCTGTGTTCTTCCATTTATCTGTGCTGTTATTACCACACTGCACCAATTTTTCTCATTTACTGATGCCATGTACCAGTTCTCCAATTTTCCAAAATGCAACAAAGTGGAGACTCAATACAGGGCACCACCAAATGAAAACAATTTCAGCAGGGCACCATTACGTGGAAAATGTGTGTCAGGGAATACCTAAATGGAAGAGCTGGTACAGTGGAAGGTGGAATTTGTGCAGGATCATTACTGGGAATTTTATATACGTAACATTAAAATTAGAAAATTCCGACAATAATGCGAGAATTGGTGCTGAATAAGATAAAATGGGAGAATGGGTGCTGTGTAGCACTAAATGGGAGAACTGGGGAATGTCAATTATGAATGCGAGAATGAGAGTAGGCCACACCGAAATGAAACAATTTGGCTGGGGCATCACTAATATGTCGTGTAGGGCAACACTGAGTCAAGAACTGTTCGGGACATCAGCAAATTGGGGAATTGGTGTTGGGCAACAGTGAATTGGAGAACTGGTACATGGCATAAGTCAATGAGAAAATTGGTGCAGGGTGGTAATAAGAGTACAGATAAATTGTAGAACACAGGCATGGATTTCGTAAGAAGGAGAAATGTTGCAAAGGAGCACCACTTTACTCCACGTAGCGCTCCACTAAATGAAAAAAAAAATTGATCAGAGCAGTATTGCGTTGAAGATGTGGAAAAGAGAAAAAGTGAGAATGTGGGTAAAACAATAATCAATACTGAGACTTGATGCAATGTAGCACTAAATGGGAAAATTGGGGCAGTGTCATGCTAAAAGGGAGAATTGGAGCAATGTAGCACGAAATGGGAGAATTGGAACAGTTTAGCTCTAAATGGGAGAAACTGGGCAGTGTAGTACTAAATGGGAGAATTTGAGTAGTTTAGCACTAAATGGGAGAATTTTGGCCAGTGTAGCACTAAATGGGAGAGTTTTGGCATTGATGCATTAAATGGGAGAATTGGCCTGTGTCACACTAATTGGGGTATGTCACACTAAATGGGAGACTTCGGACATGTAGCTATAAATGGGAGAATTGGGGTGGCGTAGCACTAAGTGGGTGAAGTCGGTGTTGTCGTACTTAATGGGAGAAATGGGGCAGTGTTGCACTAAATGGGGCAGTTGTTGCTGTCTCGCCCTAAATGGGAGGATTGATGCAGAGTAGGATGAATTGGGAGAATTGGTGCAGTGTGGCACAAAATAGGAGAATTGGGGTAGGTCGATACTGAATCGGAGAATTAGACTGGGGAACCGCTAAATGGGACAATCGGGCTGGGACATCACTAATATTTGGTATAGGACAACACTGAGTGGAGAACTTGTTCAGGACATCAGGAAACGAGGGAATTGGTGTAGAGCAACAGTGAATTGGAGAATTGGTATATGGTGTCAGTAAATAAGAGAATTGGTTCAGGGTGGTAATAACAGCTCATGTAAATGGGAGAACACATGCATGGATTCCGTGAGTCGGAGAAATGTTGCAAAGGATCAGTAAAGTGGAGATTCGATGCAGGGCACCACTAAATGAGAGCAATTTGAACATGGCACCATTATACAGAATATGTGTGACATGGAATAACTAAATGGGAGATTTGGTGCAATTTACCAAAAAAGGAAGGATTTTGTATGTTCCATTATTTGCAAATTTGATATAGGTGACGCTAAAATTAGAGAATTCTGGCACGAGACCACTAAATGGGAGAATTGCTGCAGGGAAATACGAAATGGAAAAACTGGCGCACAGTGGAACTAAACTGGAGAGTTGGGACATGCCGCCAGTAAATGGGAGAATTAGAGTAGGGCATTCCCAAGTTGCGGAATTGCTCTAGGCATCAGTAAATGGAAGAATAGAGGTAGGTATAGGGGTATGAATAAATGGGAGAATTATTGGGCATCAGTAAATGGGAGATTTTGAAAATTGTTCACATTCGAAAATTGCTGGGTTTGATAATATATTAAAGAATTGGATCAGAGCGTGGGAGGATGGGAGCACAGAATCAATGCAAAGGAGAAATGTTGCAACCATCTTTAAATTGGAGATTCTGTTCAGCTCACCACTAAAGGAAAAATATGCATATATTGTATCAGGGAACAACTAAATGAGAGAATTGATAGAGTATCAATAATTGATGCCAGTGCCACTAAATTAGAGAACTGGTGCATAAATTTGGGGGAATTGATTAAAGGCATCAGCAAATATGAGAAATTATGTGGGCAACATTGAATTGGAGAATTGGTGCAGGGCATCAGTAAATGAGGGAATTGGTTCAGGGTACCAATAAGAGTATTTGTAAATTGGAGAATGCGGGGAGTGAATCAGTCGGTAGGGGAAACGTTGCAAACGGGAAGTAAAATGGAGATATGACGTAGGTACCACAAAATGAAAAAAAAGTCAAGTAGGGCACCATTGTGTTAAAGATGTGTATCAGAGTAAAAAGGAGAATTTGGGCAAAACAATACTCAATACTGAGAGTTGGTTCAGTGTAGCACTAAGTTGGGAAATTGGGGCAGTGTCGCACTAAATTGGGGAAGTGGGGCAGTGTTGCACTAAATGGGAGAAGATGGGCAGTGTAGTACCGAATGGGAGAGGAGAGAGAGTGTCGCATTAAATGGGAGAATTTGACCTTGTCGCATTAAATGGTGCAGTGTAGCATCTAATGGGAGAGTTGGGGCTGTATAACACTAAATGAGAGCGCTATTTGTTGCAGAGAAATACTAAATGGGAAAAAAAACTGGTGGGAAATGGAACTATGTTATCGAATTGAGGCATGGCACTAGTAAGCGGGAGACTTGGACTAGGACATCCCTAAATGGTGGAAACAGTCTAGGGCGTCAGTAAATGGAAGAATTAGTACAGGGGTATGAGGAAATGGGAGAATTAGTGAGAATCAATAAATGGGAGGTTCGGTGCGCAGTGCCATTGCATTAGAACATTGGTGGGATTGCCAGTATATTAGAGAACTGGAGCAGAGCATGTCTAAATTGGGAAATACTGGAAGAGACCAACAAAATGGAGAAATGTTGTAAGCTTCAGTAAATTGGAAATTCAATTCCGTGCACCTTTGGAATTTGAAATAGAGCATCCGGTGCAGTGTAGCACTAAATGGGAGAGTTGGTGCAGTGTAGCACTAAATGGGAGAACTGGGCAAAGGCTTAACTAAATATGAGAATTTGGAACAGTGCATCAAATAATGGGAGAATTGGTGCAGTCAGGCAGTAAATGGAAGTATTGGGGTAGGAAAATGCTAGATTGAGGAATTAGAGTAGGGCACCCCTAAATTGGGGGAGGGAATCAGGCAATATGATGGTTCGCTTGGGCCACATTGAGTGGAAAACTTGTTCAGGATATCAGCAATGGAAAAATTTGTATAGGGCTATGAGTGAATGGGAAATTTGGTAAGAATCAATAAATGGGAGATTCGGTCCATATTGCCATTACGTTATAAAATGCGTCGGAGTACCAAAATGTTAGAGAATTGGAACAGTGTATTTCTAAATTGGTGAATAGGCCAGTGAACTAATTAAAAGAAGAAATGTGGCAAACATCAGTAAATTGGAGATTCAGTTCAGTGCACCATTAAATGAAAACAATTCAGCAGGCCACCAGTGCTTGGCAGAAGTGTATCAGGCCACACCTAAATGGAAGGGAATTTTTTAGGACATCGATAATTGGAGAATTCATGAAGATGCCATAAACTGCGGCAAAGGGAGAACTGCGGCAAAGGGACAGTTGATACATTTCCCGGATTTGTGCGGGATTGGTAAATGGGAGAATTGGTGCACCAGAACCCTAGATAGCGCCATAGAGATATAAAGTACAGAAAAAAAAAACCCGACAGTCCAACTTGTCCATGTCTTAACTTAAGAATTCTGGCAGTGATCCACTAAACTGGAGAATCATTGCACGGAATTACTAAATGGAAGAATTGGACAAGAGATTATCTGAATATGATAATTTTGAACAGGGCATCAGATAATGGAAGAATTGCTGCACTGTAGCACGTAATGAGAGAATTGGTGCATGTAGTACTGTAAGGCAGAATTAGAGTAGAATACCCCTAAACTGGGCGAGGGTATCAGTCAACATTAGGATTAGTTTAGGGCAACACTGAGTAGAGAACTTTTTCAGGACATCACTAAATGTTGGAAATGGTGCATAGCAACACTGAATTGGAGAATTGTTGTGTGGCATCAGTAAATGTAAGACCTGTTGCAGGCTGCTGATAACTTCGAGAATTGGAGCAAATGTGAGAACACGGACAGTGAATCAGTAACTAGCACAAATGATACAAAGTATTAGTGGTGGAGAGTCAAAACATGCAGCACGAGATTGGAGAGTTGGTGCAGTTCACCACTAAAGGGAGGATATGTGCAAGATCAGCAATTTGGAGATTTGATGCAGGCATCGCTCAAAATCAGAGAATTCTGGCAGCAGACCATTAAATTGGAGAATCAATGCAAGAAACTACTGAATCGAAGAATTGTGGTGGAGAATCAAAACAGGTACCATGAGATTGGAGAGTTGGTGCAGTTCAACACTAAAGGGTTGATATGTGTAAGATCAGCAATTTGGAGATTTCATGGAGGGATCAGCAAAATTAGAGTAGTCTGGCAGCAGACCACGAAATTGGTGAATCACTGCAAGAAACCACTAAATGTAAGAAATGTGCAAGGGTTTATCTAAATATGAGAAATTTGAACAGGGCACCAGATAGTTGGAGAATTTGTGCAGTCGAGCTTGAAATGGGAGAATTTGTGCAGCGTAGCGCTAAATGGGAGAATTAGTGCACAGAAACACTAAATGGGAGAATTGATGCAGAGAAGCACTAAATGGAAAAACTGGTGGGCAGTGGAACGAAATTAGAGAACTGAGGCATAGCACTAATAAATGGGAGAATTGGAGTAAGGCATCCCTAAATGGTAGAGTCAGTCTCGGGCATCAATAAATATATGAATTAGTACAGGGGTATGAGGAAACGGGAGAATTAGTGGGAATGAACAAATGAGAGAATCGGTGCACAGTACCATTACATTCGAAAATTACGGGGAGTGCCAACATATCGGAGACTTGAGAAGCACGTGTCTAACTTGGGGAATACTAGTAGGGAATGAATAAAAAGAAGAAATGTAGGAAAGATCAGTAAATTGCAGGTTCAGTTCAGTGCAGCACTGGAATTTGTAACAGGGCATTAGATAATCAGAGAATTGGTACAGTATAACACTATATGGGAGAATTAGGGCAAGACAATACTGGATGGGAGCATTAGAGTAGGGCACTGCTAAATTGTGCGAGGGCATCAGTCAATATGAGGAGTATTGTAGGGCAACACTGTGTGGAAAACTTGTTCAGGGCATCTGTAAATGGGGAAAATGGTGCTCAGCAACACTGAATTAGAGAATTAGTGCGGGGTTTCAGTAAATGTGAGACCTGTTGCAGGCTGCTAATAACTTCGAGAACTGGAGCAAATGGGGGAACAGGGCAGTGAATCAGTAAATAGGAGAAATGCTGCAAAGCATTAGTGGTGCAGACTCAATACAGGCACAACGAAATGGGAGAGTTGGTGCAGTTCACGACTAAAGGGAGGATATGTGCAAGATCAGCAATTGGAGATTTCATGCAGGGATCGCCAAAATTAGAGTATTCTGGCAAGGAACTACTAAATGGAAGAACTGTGCAAGGGCTTATCTAAATTTGAGAATTTGAACAGGGCATCAAATAATGGGAGAATTTGTGCAGTTCAGATCTAAATGGGAAAACTGGTGCAGTGTCTCACTAAATGGAAGTATCGGTGCAGTATATCACTAAATGGAATAATTGTGGCAGCACAATACTGGTTGGGAGAATTAGAGTAGGGCACCCCTAAATTGGGCGAGGTCATCAGTCAATCTGAGGACTGGTGCAGGGCAACACATCAGTAATTGGGGGAAATGGTGCTGGACGACACTAAATGGAAGCATTGCTGCGGTGCATCAGTAAATGAGAGACCTGGCGCAGGGCTCCACAACACAGAGAAATGCAGCAAATGTGAAAATACGGAAACCAGTAAATAGCAAAAGTGTTGCAAAGGTTTGGTGGTGGAGAGTCAATGCGGTGCACCATGAAATGGGTGAGTTGGTGCAGTTCACCACTAAAGGGAGGATATGTGCAGGATCGGTAATTTTGGAAATTTGATGCAGTGATTGCTAAGA
>NC_057746.1:23829357-23831343 GCF_004010195.1 Chiloscyllium plagiosum | reverse complement strand
GGCACCACACGAAATGACATCACCAACCCAAGGAAACCCAAATATATAAGTAGAAAGCAACATACACGTACTGTGCTTCGTCCAGAAGCTCACTGAAGATGTTACCTTGTATGGTGACAAAACGTCTGAAAATGACCCTTCCAGCTCAGCGAGCAAACCTACACCCAGAAACAGACCGTTCATCCAACTCATTCATGCCGACCAAATATCCTCAACTAATCTACTCCAATGTGCCAGCTCTTGGCTCATATCCTTCGAAGCCCTTTCCTTTTCAGTTGCCCACTCAGAAGCCTTTTAAGCATTGAAATTGCACTCGAGTCTAACCAATTTCTGTAGTAATTCATTCCATACATGCACCAACCTCTGTGTGAAAGAGGTGACCCCTTAGGTCCCGTTTTTCTCCTTCTCACTCTAAAACTAAGCCCTCTAATTCTCAACTTCACCACTCACGTACAAGACCTTGTATATTTCCCTTATCCATGCCCCTCATGATTTTATTAACCTCTGTAAGATCACCCTCAGACTCTGATGCTTCAGGGAAAACAGCCCCAGCCAGTTCAGCCTTTCTTTATAGCTCAATCCCTCCAACCCTGGCTACATCCTTGTAAGTCTTTTCTGAATACTTTCAAACTTTGCACCATACATCCAATAGGAAAAAAGACCACAATTGCAAACAATGTTCCACAAGTGGACTTATCAATATTCTGTACAGCCGCAACATGACCTCCTAATTCCTATACTCAATGCTCTGACTGACAAAGCAAAGCTTACCAAACGCCTTCTTCACCGTCCTGTCAACCTGCGACTTCACATTCATGGAATTATGAACCTGCACTCCAAGGTCTCTTTGTTCAGCAACACCCCCCAGGACCTTAAAATTAAGTGTGTAACTCCTGTCCTTATTTACTGTTATAAAGTGTTGCATCTCATATTTATTTAAATTAACTCCGTCTGCCACTCCTCAGCCAATTGGCCCATATGATCAAGATCCTGTTGAACTCTGCAGTAGCCTTCTTCACACTCCTCCACACTTCCAATTTTACTGTCTTCTGCAAACTTCTTGTCTGTCCCACCTATGGTCACTTAAAAATCATTAATATAAGCGACAAAACGCAGTGAACTCATCATTGATCGCTATGACACACCGCTGATCACAGGCCTCTAGTCTGAAAGGCAACCCTGCGCAACCATGTTTTGTCTTCAACTTTTGAGCCAATTTTGCATCCAAATGGCTAGTTCTCCTTGTACTCTGTGTGATCAAAGCTTGCTAGCTAGTCTACCATGAGGAACCTTGTCAAACACCAAGTCCACGAAGATTACACCCACCACACTGCCCTCATCAATCCTCTTTGCTCGTTCTTCAAAAACTCAATCAAGTTTGAGAAACATGATTTACCGTGCACAAAACCATGTTAACGCTCCTTATTCAGTCCTTTCATTTCCAAATATGTGTAAGTCCTGACCCTCTGGATGTTCTCCAACAACTTGCACACCATTGATGTCAGTCTCACTAATTTATATTTTTCTGACTATCCCATACAATGTTTCTTAAATAGCCCCACCATGTTAGCCAAGCACCAATGTACAGTCGGCCGACCGCACCGTAACTGGTTACCTCACTTCACCAGCCTGGGTAGCTCACCGGTGGCTCACCAACATCTCAAACATGTTTCTTCCTATTCTCATGCTGCTGCTGCTCAACTCTCTCACTGCCCGCTACATCCTAGTGGCCAGCAGAGCTCGCCGGGCCCTGAAGAGTGCAGAAGCTGTGCTGGGGAGATGGGCAGAGACCTGAAACTGAAGAGCAGATAGACCTCCATCTTTCTGCACTTCACCATCTCCGGCTGCTACGTGGTTCTGTCGGCGCACATCACTCTCATCCACATCTGTGCCAGGGTTACCTTCTACGTTGTTCCTCAGGCTGAGCTCGTCCCCCACCTGCCCAGCACCTGTGGCTCACTGTGCATGCTCAGATCTGAAAGTTGA
>NC_057746.1:23827455-23828857 GCF_004010195.1 Chiloscyllium plagiosum | reverse complement strand
ATAGAGATTAATACAATCTTTGGACCAACATGTCCATGCTGATCGAGTTTCATAAACTGGACTCGTCCCACGGGCATGCATTTGGCCCATGTACCTCGAAACATTTCGTATTCAGCTACCTGTCCAAACATCTCTCAAATGGTTGTAATTGTACTCACCTCTTCCACTTTCTTGAACAGCTCATCCTCTCTGCACACCACCCTCAGATCCCTTTTAAGTGATTCCCCCCTCTCATCTTAAACCTGAAACCTCTAAAAGTGGACTCCCATATCTGGGAAGAAGGACTTGGCTGTTCACCTTATCTACGTGCCTCAAGATTTTATAAACCTCTATACGCTTGAGGGAAAAGAAACTTCCACGCTTATCCAGCATCTCCTTCTAAATCAAACCCTGTAGTCTTGGTATCGTTCTTACAAATCCTTTCTGTACCATTTTCAGTTTAATGACTAACTACTAATGGAATTGCGAGAAGAATTGTATGTAGTCTCCAAATGCAGCCTTGCCAATATCCAGTACAGTCTCAATATGACATCCCAACACTAATACTCAATGCTCTGACCAATGAAGGCAAGCATGCTTAATGTCTTCTTCACAACTTTGTCTACTTGTGACGCCACTTTGGAGAAATTACATACCTGCACCCCGAAGTCTCTGCACAAGACTAAATGCCAGCGGGCCTAAATTAACTGGAGGAGAAGGTGAGGACTGCAGATGCTGGAGATCAGAGCTGTAAATCTGTTGCTGGAAAAGCGTAGCAGGTCAGGCAGCATCCAAGGAGCAGGAGAATCGACGTTTCGGGCATGAGCCCTTCTTCAGGAATGATGAAAGTGTGTCCAGCAGGCTAAGATAAAAGGTAGGGAGGAGGGACTTGGGGGAGGGGCGTTGGAAATGCGATAGGTGGAAGGAGGTCAAGATGATGGTGATAGGCCAGAGAGGCTGAACAGTTCATCCACTTTACCAAAACCTTCCACCCCGACCTCAAATTCACCTGTACCGTCTCAGACTCCTCCTATACCTTTCCATTTCTATCTCGGGCGTCCGAATCAACACAGACATTTACTATAAATCGACCGACTCCCAGAGCTACATATACTACACCTCCTTCACCCTGCACACTGTAAAAACGCCATCCCATATGGCCTCCTTCTTCAACGACCACAATTTCCCCCCAGACCTGATCGACGATGCCCTCCACCGCATCTCCTCCACTTCCCGTGGAGGAGATGCGGTGGAGGGCATCTTGAGCCCCACCCCTGCAATCGCCACCAGTACAGAACCCCACTGGTCCTCACCTACCACCCCATCTTGAGCCCCACCCCTGCAATCGCCACCAGTACAGAACCCCACTGGTCCTCACCTACCACCCCATCTTGAGCCCCACCCCTGCAATCGCCACCAGTAC
>NC_057746.1:23816181-23826881 GCF_004010195.1 Chiloscyllium plagiosum | reverse complement strand
CCTTGTCTCAGTCAAATCCCTCGAACTCAGCACCGCCTTCCTAACATGCAATTTTCTTCCTGACCTCTCCGCCCCAACACCCACTCCGGCCTATCACCCTCAACTCCTTCCACCTATCACATTTCCAACGCCCCTCCCCCAAGTCCCTCCTCCCTACCTTTTATCTTAGCCTGCTGGACACACTTTCCTCATTCCTGAAGAAGGACCAATGCCCGAAACGTCGAATTTCCTGCTCCTTGGTTGCTGCCTGACCTGCTGCGCTTTTCCAGCAACACATTTTCAGGTATAAATTAACTGCCTCAGTCCTGCCCTGGTCTGTCTTACAAAAATGAAATACCACACATCAATATAAATTAAAATCCATATGCCACTCCACGTGTAGGAAGATAGGGACAACATTTGAGCTTGGCTGATAAGTGGCAAGCATTGACGTGCCACCTAAAACCATTAAAATTAATTAACTCCGCCTCCAATGCCCACACCCACAAACATGTATTATCTTCAGGACACACTGCAACAAGTGAAGAAGGCTCCGAGGACAGCATCCTCCAAAGTGCCAGCCTCTCCGATTTAAAAGGACAAGGAGAGCAGATACAAGAAACAGCACCACTGCCAATTCCCATTCGTAGCACCCACCATCCTGCATTAGAAATATTAACCATTCCTTCACTGTCACTGGTCAATAATTCCCCTGGTGTCAGTCTTAATCCATTCTTTGATATTGATTTGGTTGCTGAGTCGCCAACCAACTCTGACAATACATCTGACAGTTTCAGTTCGCCAAGGGTTAACAAGTTCCACTGTTTTCAGCCAGCAAGTCCTTGCATCACATCGCTAACTTGATGCCTACTACATGTAGACCTGTAAATGTTTGTTACTGCGTTCTCTGAGCCAACCTTTCATCATTCTAACTGCCTCTATCAATTGAGTCTCTTTCATTTAGAATTGAATTGAATTCATTGTCGCGTATGACGAGGCACAGTGAAAAGCTTTGTCTTGCGACCAGTGCAGGAAAATCACAGAGTTAAGTAGCACAAATAGTAAATAATAGGTAAACAGCAGCAAAAGCAAAAACACAGGTACAAGGAAATGTTAAGAGTTTGTGAGTCCATTCAGCATTCTAACAACAGTAGGGTAGAAAAAGGTATAAAACTGACTGATGCGTCTGTTCAGGCTTCTGTACCTTCTCCCCGATAGGAAAAGTTGTGGCCAGGATAGGATGGATCTTTGAAAATGCTAGCGGTCTTTCCTTAACAGTCGGCCTGGTAGATGGATTATATCCAAATAAATGCTTATATTTCTGCTTCACAGTTACAGGGATTTGTATCTGGTATTATCCCAGTTTATCTCTTCGATGCAATCAGTATTACCCCCAAACTATCAATGTGACTGCCAAAACCACATTAAACTTGAAAATTGTGGTCTTGCTAACATCTGGGTTAAATTTACTGTACATAACATCATTTGCAGATAGTTGAACCGAATTGGTCATATGTTAAGAATAGATTTACAAGGATGTTGCTAGGTTTGGAAGATTTGAGCTTTAGGGAGAGACTGACTAGGCTGGGGCTGTTTTCGCTGGAAGCTGAGGGGTGAACTCATAGAGGTTTATAAAATCATGAGGGGCATGGATAGGGTGAATAGACAAGGTCTTTTCCCTGGGGTGGGGGAGTCCAGAACTAGAGGTGAGAGGGAAAAGATATAAAAGGACCTAAGTTGCAACTTTTTCACACAGAGGGGGTTACCAATATGGAATTAGTTGCCAGAGGAAGTGGTGGAGGCTGGTACAATAACAGCATATAAAAGGCATTTAGATGTGTCTATGAATAGGAAGGGTTCAGAAGGATATGGGCCAAGTGCAGGCAAATGGGACTAGATTAGGTTAGGATATCGGGTTGGTATGGACACGTTGGACTGAAGGGTCTGTTTCCATAATGTTGATCTCCATGACTGTATGTGTGTTATTCTGCAACTCTGAAATAGATGGGGCTTCGCCCAGGCTTTCAGGATCATTTGAGTTGCATTGAGAATTACAAAATATAGATGGGGTTACAAATGTGTTTTGTTCATTTGAAAGAATGTCATAACCAGTGAAGTTGACATCTATTGCCTAGAGAGCAGCTATGAGTAACCCATATGACCATGGACCTGATGCCACAGGTAAGCAGACCAGGTCAAAGTACCAGACTTCCATCCCTTCGTTCTGAGATGGCAATTAACTTTCAGGCTTGACAATCACTAATGACCAGTCGGTAAAGATAACTTTTTATTGAATGGAAATTTCACAAATGATGTGATTTCAAACTGTGCATCCAGGATTTTAGCGTTGGTTTCTGGATTATGGGTCCAGTGAGGTTATCATTGCATCAGCACCTCCCCATGTCAATGTAAATTAGTAAGGAGCTTTACAGAGCAGCGAGGAGGGAGATTTCAGCATATTTTTCATCTCCTCCCTGAATCTCCTCTGGGTCAGTGCATAAATACAGGTGTTTGTGCAGGAGCTGGTGCACAGCAGCAGGAACGCGACCCTGATTGCCACATAAAGTGAGCTTGAACCTTGGAATGCCACAAGCTGAGAAACACCGACACAGATGTGGATGACAGTGATGGGTGCCGACAGCACCATGAAGCAGCCGGAGATGGTAAAGAGCAGAATGATGGAGGTCTTCCTGCTCTTCAGCTCGGGGTCTCTGCCCATCTCCCCAGCACCACCTCTGCTGCTCTTCAGGGCCCGGCGAGCTCTGCTGGCCACTAGGATGTGGTGGGCAGTGAGAGAGTTCAACAGCAGCATCAGGGGAATAGGAACAAACAAGTTTGAGATGTTGGTGAGCCACCGGTGAGCTGCCCAGGCCGGTGAAGTGAGGTAGCTGGCGACTGTACGGCAGCCCCACTGTACATTGTTCAGAACATGAGTGGGCTCGTATCGAAAAGGCAAGGGGATGTTGACCATAATGTTAAAAGCACTCACGATGGATATGACCACGTTGGCTGTTCTTTCAGTGCAATACCTCGCTTTCAATTTATTGCAGCAAATTGCTACAAAGCGGTCAAAGGTGAAGGCGATGGTAAACCAGATGGAGAGCTGGAGGCTGAGCCCTTGCAGGAAGACACTGAGTCGGCAGGCCGGAGTGTATTTCAGCAGCGAGCCTGGGAAATAATCCCTAATGATCTGGCTCACGATCACGTTGAAGACAAGGACCATCAAATCTCCTGTCGCCATGGCAGTCATGTAGCGAGTGATTCCTTTGGAAAGGCCGCACTTCCCTTGGGAAAGAATCAGTACTGCCATCATGTTCGCTGCAAAGAAAATCCAATCGTGAAATGAATCAAAACGCCCATCAGGGAGTCACATTGTAAGGGATTCCAGAAGGTGGGAATCGCAAAACTGTGGGATGCTGTGTGTAATTATATATTTGTGCAACAACGAAAAGCAGTGACATCTCATTTGTAATCCATGGTCTCTGTCATGGATGTAATTGGGTTAGGTTAGGAATAGGGTTAGCGTAATTGGAAGAAGATTTGAGGAATAGTATACAAGTAGTTGTCACTTTGCACCACTTGATCTCCCCATGTCAAGAAAACAAATCCTATTTCTTTTGCAGCAGCTCAGAGAAGATTAATTTGCCTCATTCCAGGGATTAAAGTCTGGTTTTGTGAAGAAAGGTTATGCCTATATCAATTTGAGTCCAGAAGACTATGAGATGGTCTCATTGAAACATCTAAGATCTTGAGGGGGAATGGAAAAATTAGAATACCAGGAGCTAGTTTCTTCTTGACAGGAAGGATATAAACAAGGGGACACGGTTTAAGGATGAGCAGTTTCTCTTTTCAAACAGAGAAAAGGAGGTTTTTAATCTCTCAGAGAATGGTTATGATGTGGAATCCTCTTCCTCTGAAGGTCGTGAGGGCTAGGTCGATGAGACCGAGTTGGATAAATCTTGGATACATCAGTGAGTGGACACCTATGTAGTGCAGGCGGGATGATGGAGCTCATTCAGTTCAGCCAATATCCTCCTGAAAGTCAGAATGTGTTCAAACGACCTATTGGTCAATTCCTACTTCAAATCCATATGTTCCAACATTCCTTTTCCCTGGTTAATGTGTGCCAAAAAAGTTGTCTTTTTGAAATGTCTGCCACTGTCATCAAGAATCTGTCAACTTCACCATTAAATATACGCGAGGAACCTCCCTTCATAGCTCCCTCAGTGGCACGGAGTTCCAAACACTCACAAACCCTGGAGAGAAAGAGTTCCTCCTCACCTCAGTCTGAAATTGGTACTCCTTTATTCTGAGACTATGCCCTTTCGGATATTGCAAAATCGAGCAGGCAAGATGAATGTCACAACAAGTTTAACCACATAACAGGAATTTGAACGATCACAAGGATGGGATTGAGAATTTCTGCCAGAACGTGCTTCTGATACAATTTTCAGGTGGAAGCAGAAACAGTCAAAGCACTCTGCCATCAGGGGAGACATCCTCTCAGCATTTACCCTGTCAAGCCCCTGATGAATCTGATATGTCTAAACGAGATTACATCTCATTCTTCTAAAATCCATTTAGTCGACTCCCAAAATGTTTAGTCTTTACTCATTATACAATCCCTCCATATCTGTGATCGACCTAAAAATCCCTCTTTGATCTACCTTTTATGAAATGTAATCTTTCTTTCAATATCCAAATCAAAACTGCTCACTTTACTCCTGATCTGGTCTCACCAGCACCGTGTACAATAGCAGTAAGTCTTCCCTACTCTTACTCTCTGTCTTGAACACACGTACCAACAGATTCAAGAACAGCTTCTGAATTAGAGTGCTGAATGGTCTCTCTAACTTCTAACTTCAAAAGATTTTGACCATGCTAATGTTAAGAATCATGCAACACCAGGTTATAGTCCAAAAGGTTTAATTGGAAGCACAAGCTTTCAGAGCGCTGCTCCTTCATCAGGTGGTTGTCCACGATAACCTAGTGTTGTGTGATTTTTAACTTTGTACACCACAGTCCAAGACCGTCATCTCCAAATCATGACCTTGCTAATGTTGATCTTGTTTTGCACACCTCTTGTGCAGTTGTAACCTGTATGCTTCAGATCATCTGAATACCCATGATCTGTATGATCTTCGTTGCTATGTGGCAAAACAAAACATTTTACTATACTCAGGTACATGTGACGACAATAAATCAAACAAAATCAAATGAACTCTTGAAATAAAGGCCAACATTCCATTAGCCTTCCTGATTACTGGCTGCACCTGTGTACTACCTTTCTATGTTTGATGTACAAGTGCCCCTTTGTTTTCCAGCTTTCTGTGAATCCTTTTTCTGTCTAATACTCCTTCCTTAGTGATTGAGAAGGGCCTCAGCTTCTCCACCACATTCTTTAGAAGTTATGACGTGTTTGAAGTATCATCGATTGTAAGGAGTGATGCAAATATCTGCAAAATTCCACTCCCATTTCCATGTGCCTTGTGATTATCTCTGCAGTTCATTTTCACTCTGATCTCTCTCTTCCTTTTAACATAATTAAAGAAGCTTTTACTGTCAGATTTTATCTTCCTTACTGGCTGGCTCTCAGTTTATTATCTCTCTCTTTTGAGTCCTCCTTTGCTGATCTCTCTCTTCCTTTTTACATACTCAAAGAAGCTCTTACAGTCAGTTTTTAACTTCCTTATTGCTTGGCTATCGGTTTACTTTCTCTCTCTTTTCTGTCCTCCTTTGCTGAGTTCTGAATTTATCCCAGTCTTCAGGCCTGTCACTGATTTCTGCGCCTCTGTGTGCTTTATCTTTCAACTCAATATGCTCCTGAACTTCCTTGGTTAGCCATGGCTGTTTTTCCCACTTGTAAAATCTTTCCTCCTTACTGGGATGGATTTTCTTTTTGGAGGAGAGTCATGAATTATTCCCTTAAATGTCTGCCATTGCAAGCTTACAGTCATTTCTGTGACTCTCTCCATTATGTTCACTTTTGCTAAATCTATTCCGTTTCAATGTAGCCCCCTGTGTTCAGGTTAAGCACAGGTGTTTCCAAACCAGAGGGTTGGGTTAGGACAAACCGCACTCAAGTTGAAACTGATGGTAATGAAGAACAAGCAAATGCAGCAATGTGCAAGAGATGAATTCGTGAGGTACAGCTGCAAATTGCAAGACAAAATTCAACGCAGAACCAGGAATAAAAAATAATCACAGAAACTTTTAACCACTTACCAGGAATTCCAAGGATTGCAAGAATGGGAAAGAGAATTTCTATTGGAAGGTCCTGTGATCCCATTTTCAGGTGAAAGTGGAAGCAGTCAAAATGAGGCAAAGCACTGAAAGGCACTTGACTTATACTGAAGCCAATCCTCCAGTGAGTGGGTGAGCAAATCTCATTAAACACACTATTTCTAACAAACAAGTTATTGTGCAGTGCAATTAAAGTGAGCTCTGTGATCCACAGAGACACATGGACAATGACTCCCAGCTTTCAGAGGCACTGACGTCTTAGAGGAATACGAGAGACTTAATTATTTTGGCTTAACTTTAATTCGATGCAGAGAGTAAGTTATTCCATGAGGTAGGTACAAAGTATAAGATTTCATCCTTTTAAATCAACTTGTGCAAGCAGAGGGCTGAGGAGAAATTGAGACTTGGAACCCTGGGCAACTAGCCCAGCATGGGGGATTGCACAACAGCGCCATGTCAGCCCTCAGTTGTAACTTTCTAAACTTACTCTTCTATTTCTCCTATGATTAAACGTATCTGGTGAACAATGTAAGGGCATTCTAAAGAGGCAGTTAGACTTATTATTCTAAAGAACTTTTTGACATTATTGCTATCACTCACCAAAGTTAATGAAATAAAATGCATCGCTTGCCAGAGCAACCATATTTTACTTAAGGCTGCTTCAATCGTGATGTTTTAATACATTGGTTTAATTCATATTAGCTTTTTGCCAGGGTGACCACTAATATATTGTTCTTTACAGTTAAATGAATGATTTTTATATTATGCTGTTGTACTATTAAACTCCATAACACTTCATTTATTTTTCCACAAGGTTTCTCCTTAAGAAAAGAAAGCACGAAAAGATTGTGGACAATATGAATAAGTCCATCGAATGTCATTTAGGCCAAGAGACCTTAAGAAATTTGAATGTGTACATTTTGAATCTTTGTAGAGTCAACACAAGACTCAGTGTCTCTTTTTACGTTGGAGTCATTATCAACAATCAATCTGTTTTTGTGAAAAATAACTGAGTAGCCCTAACATATCCTAATTCGAACACCAGAACCAGAGTTGAAAAATAAGGTGTTATTCATTTAGACAAAGATGATTAGAACTGATTTCTCTCGGAGGTATGCAAGACTTGGAAATTCCATGCCTCAAACGATTATGGAATGTAGGAATTCTATGTATTTTTCACCTGTAAGTTACTAGATTCATGATTATCACTGGGATGAAAATGATCAAGGATATTCTAAAACGTAAAATTCATGTTCAAATCAGATCAGCCATTATCTTATTGAATGACTGAGCAAATTTGAAGGGCCGAACGGAGAGTTTTGTGTGCATGTTCACACCTTCATTGAAATAATGCTAGACACTCTAAACCTCTTTTTTGGACTTTAGGTGGGACAGCAATTACGGTGGTGGGATTGTTCTCAGAGTGGAGCGCATCTGGAAAGGAAATGGCTATCAAAATCTGAGTTGAGTTACACAGGGCACATTCTTCCTCAACTATTGATCAAAAGAAAAAATCAGAAGTATGGAGGCTTTCCATCTTTTATTTTCAAAGGATTCAATTTTATTGTCTTCCCCAAACCGATACGTTAAACATCAGGAGCATGTCGGTCACTAACATTGACTGATGATACAACTGCTGACTTAGTGAAGGAGAAAGTGTGAATTTAAGGCAAGCTTGTAGATTGCAATTCAGTTCCAGTATATAGATTTGGATTAAAGATTGACTCATAAAATGTTGAATTTTGCCTTGGGAATACTATAGCGAGTCCCTTTTGATTCCAACTTTGCAAAATGGCCTGGCTAGTTCAAAAGCATTGGTCTCACTGAGGGTGAATCATCGGAAATAAGTACACCTGAAATACATCCTGACTTGTTGTAGCTATACCTCAAGCTTATAGAATGAAATGGGTTATTCGGGGCAGAGGTGTGTGTTGGCGGGCGGAGTGTTCAGAATTAGTACATGACTTGGAAATTGAGTTTTCTGACAATTTCCAAGTATCAATAAAGTTATAACATCAGATGAAGCAAGAGACAGAGACTGACTTGTTCACTTGTTCATTGAATAAGAAGGGTTCAGCGGAATTTGGGCCAAGTGCTGGTAAATGGGACTAGATTAATTTAGTGCATCTAGTCAGCATGGACCAGTTGGACCAAAGATCTATTTCTGTGCTATACATGTCTCTGACTCTATGGTTCTACAAATCCCTGAGAGTTATTATTTAATGAACAATGTGTTATGAAAGAAGTGGGGAGCATCTTGAGCACCTTGACGACCAAGACACAGACTTATGGTTGCTAGACAATGTTAAAAGTTATTATTAAGCACATTTTTGCAGAAGAGATTGAATATATCAAGTTGATTGGCAGAACCAACATGGCTCTGGACAATGGAGTCATCTTTATTGGAGTTATGGTTCTTTAAGAAAGGAAGGTGTGCTGTGAAGAGATTGCAGTGGCTGTACTCTGCTTAGATATCCTGGCAATATTTGATAAGGTGTTCCACCAAAGGTTGTGTAGAAAATGACAAATGTCGCGGATAACACATTGATACAGACAGGATGATTAGCTGTCCAAAAGAAAAGCAGAGAATATGCATAAATAGGTATTTTTTGTGGGTGTCAATATATGACCAGTTGTGCATGACAGAAATCATTTCTGAGGCCTCAATTATTCATGATTATTACAAAGCACTTGGTCAAATGGACCAAAATTATGACTGCTATATTTGCTGTTTTGACAAGAATACATTGAAAGGTAAATTAGTGCTGAGGTATGAGGAGGCTACAAAGAGATATAAATAAAAAAACTCAATCATATGGAAAACAGAGTCAATTTTGGCAGGAAGAATAAGATAAATCTTTTCTTAATGATGAGATGTTCGAGTTCTGAGATGCAGACGGATCCGAATGTTTGATGCAAAATGGTGGTTTTCAGGTATAGCAAGGCTGTGGGAAAACAAATGGAAAGATATCATACATTGTGCAAGGAATTGACTGCAAAGAAGGAAGTCTACTTTTTCGAATCTTTAAACTTTGCAATGACTCTGAGATTAGCGGGACTTGATTCCCAGGTGACTACTGTTTACATCCTAGATGTTAATAGAACAACAACCACCACATTTAATACTTCAATTATACCTATGCATATGCTGGTGACAAAGCAACATAGTTATGGCTACTTTGCTATCCTGGCAACATACCTTACTCAAGTAGCTTTATAATATGATCAAAGCACTGTCGATGAATTATTCATTCACTCACACGGTGGAAAGTCCCTTCTATCCTGCTAGAATCACTTTGGATTCTTTGACAAAGTAATCAATATCCATACAAATTACAGGGAAAGTTAATACTCCTTTCAGCTAAAATGGTTTCAAGAACCCAAAAACTCATTTGTAATTTAGATAAACATGTTCTCAGGAGAAGAAAAGGGTGAATAATCAGAAACACTGAAATTGATGTATTGGGTTGTTTTGACTCTGGTTGCAGTCAATTCAGAAGGCAAGTGTGCAATATATGTGCGCCGAACTTCACACAGAGGTTGGTGGGCGTTTGGAACGTGTTGCCAGCGGAGGTGGTTGAGGCAGGCACGGTAGATTCATTTAAGATGTGTCTGGATAAATGCATGAGTAGGTGGGGCGTAGAGGGATACAGATGCTTAGGAATTGACCAACAGGTTTAGACAGTACATTTGGGTTGGCTCAGGCTTGGAGGGCCGAAGGGCCTGTTCTTGGGCTGTAAACTTTCTTTGTTCTTTGTTCTACATAAGTTCAACTCGTGCTAAATGTTGAACAGATATTTCAGCAGGATATCATTAAGTTACTGCATTCAGATTAGTTGTATTTAGAAACAAGAAAAATTCACAAGAGTCTGAAATAACAACATAGACTATCATAAAATGCGTCAGGTTAGGAAGCATCTGTGGAGGGAGAGGGACAGACAGAGAGAGAGTTGGCAAGACTGAGAGACGGTGTTTTAAAAAATTCTCAAGGTCAAGGACCAGGCTCGCAGGAAAGTAGTCTGACACAGAACAAACAGCCAAGAGGCGAGTCTGCTAGAATATAAGTGTTTTATTCCCCGCAGCGCCGCCACAACCAGGTCTCGTACTTACAACGGGTCTGGTTTATACTCACTCTACGTGTTACCGGAACTGCGAGCCGTCAGTTCTCGTAGAGCGGTTGCCAACAACCCACGCCCGGCGGTTAAACGTAACCCCGGAGCAGACTCACCGAACTGGAGACTTTTCCAGCTGATATACTCTTTTCCACATATAAACATTCATGTGAACAGCAGAGCAAGGCTAAAAAACACATTCCATTCTGGTTACATACAGATAAGAAGATTCACACGGGGAGGTGTGTAATAAGATTCACACGGGACTAAGCAACACCTCCATTCCGGTTAGATTCACACATGTATTGGGACATAATTTTTAACAGTTTCACCACATTCCACTGCTTGGAATTTTACACCACATGG
>NC_057746.1:23809660-23815771 GCF_004010195.1 Chiloscyllium plagiosum | reverse complement strand
TGAAAGTCACTGAGCAGGTGACACCAGCGATGATGTGAGGGGCGGAAGTGATGTCACGTGTGGTTCATGAGGAATTGTGAGGGGCAGAAGTGGCTGTGAAAGCGGCCATGATGGGGGCGGAAGTGACATCGTCACTCAGCGTGGGGATGGTGGCTGCACAAGCCACTTGGTTAATGGTGTCCAAGCAGATCCAGAGGCTGGGGGAATCTACTGGAATATTTGAGGAGCGCTGGTTATGGAGGTGGGTAGATAAAAGTTTGTTATACTTACAGTTTTGATGTTTGAGATGGAGTTGAAATACTGTTTGTTGAGAGTATGAATTCTCCTGAGGATGTAGGACAGAAGGGGTCCTTTGCAATTCTGAGAGAGTGTGGCCCTCAGCTGAGGCAGGGCTGACTGTAGAGAGATTAGGTGCTGGCGTATTGCTGCGAGGATCGGAGGATCGGAGGATCTTGAAGGAGAATCGGTGCTGGTGTTTTTGAATCTATAGTCTGTTCTGTTTGTCCTGTTTGGTTCTGAGCCCTACTGGTCTAAAGGTGGTCCGGAGTCCGTGAGGGACGAGTTGGTTATGGAGGCGGGCACTGAGGAAACAAATGTGGCTGTGGTTGAAGAGCTTCAGGGCAGAGGAAATGACCTGGGAGTTGCAGTGGGAGAGGGTCTCCCTGAGATTCTAGCAGTGAAATTGTCAGTGATGGTCGTGTGAATGTGAATGAATATTTACTTGGAAAAGTTGTTTGTGCTCTGGAATGTACCATCAATAAATTATTCATTAATTTACAAGATGTGTCCTGCATTCAAACACCACACACAATCACGATTTACAGCACTGTTGGACTATTTGTGAATTGAAGCAGTTCCCCCAACGATCATGTGCAATCAATCAGGAAACAAGAAGGAAAGTCAGGAATAGATCGAAGGCATTTGAATTGAATCAGTTCAGCTCTGGGCACATATTGGCTGACCACTAAAGCATCCTGCTTCACACCAAGGTTGACACCGGTATGAGACTTTGATGAGTGTTTACAATGCACTACTTACATTTGGAAACATTGAGTTCAAAAGTAGAGCAACATGGAAGTTTGGTTTTCCATTCTGCGAAGGAGCCTTGTTTTTACTAAGTGTCAGTAAACCATTATTTTGGCACTTAGTCAAAACAACATTTGTGAGAAATCATGTGATTTAAGATAAGTGATTAGACAAGCTCCCTTGTGAGGTATTTGCTGAAGTGCTTCATCTCAGATTTACGACCCAGCTCAAGGTAGAAGGCGAGGAGTTCAACTCAAAGACAAAATATCCATACTGGCAGAAGAACATAGAAATTTGAAAGTCCCCAGGCCATTGAATGTGGAAAATAGTTTTAAGCTGTATTAATAGTCCAAGTAGATAGGGCTGGGGAAATCTCTTGGTTTTTTTAAACAGTGTTAACTTGTGTATGTGTCTCTTGATGAGACAGAGGGCAAATTTGTGTCAGCCTGGGAATGGAAGGATTCATGTATCAGTTCACGTTTGCACGTGGCTCATGAAAATGCCTCGGTTTCGATTCTGTCATCCATATCTCAGTCAAGGCTTTCAGTAAGTCTGAAGCCCAAATGATCTGGTAGCATCGAAGCAAATTATTGGCTTTACCAAAAGCATCCTTTGAAATACTTTCTTCCCGAAGTCCACGGTGACAATCTGATAATACATATATCAATCTAGAACTAAAAGCTTTCCATCTTCAACATCATTTTGCTTTTTTGAGCAACAATCAACATCTTTCTTGAGGGAGAGCCTGTCACCAAATGGCGTGAAAATATGTTACCTACTTAATTAAGTGAAGTATTGTGATATTTCCAATAAAGAATGTGAATTGGTGGCACAAATGGAATAAGTGGGAATGATATAATTGCCTTTATAGAGACATGGTTTCAGGGTGACTAATTGTGGAAACAGAGGATCTTGGAACAGAGTGTCAAGATGAAGAGTATGAATACAACAGACATATAAAGGGCAACAATAATTAATTGGAGCTGTTCATAGACTACACACTAGCAATGTTTGTTTGGGAGGATATTAATTAGGAAATGAGAAGTGGATTTAACAATGCAAAAGCAATCCTTTTAGGTGACTATAATGTTATATAACCTGGAAAAAGTTAATGCATACCAATATGTTTGACATAACCTTGCCTTATTTCTTTTCTGGATTGCTTACTGGTTCAGATTTATTGCCTGTCCGTAACTGCTCATGAACTGACCAGTTTAATAGACCAATGCAGATTCAGCCATTTGCTATTAGTCCAGAGTCACATGTATGCTAGACAAGGTACCTAAAGGATACCAGTGAACCAGATGGGATTTTACAAATATCAGAAGAGATGACAATGTTGGTATTAAGTTGATATGTATTGAATTGAAATAGTAACATCTGTCATCTTTGTATTAGAATTCCTGACCCCAGAACATTAATATGGGTGCCAATGTTACTAGTCTGAGGATTTTACCGCCTCACTATTACTTTCCTCTCCAGAATATGCTGAGATGGACTTTCTGGAGCCGTTGTTTGAGGAACCAACCAAGGATGAGATTGTTTTCCAATTTTACGTCCCACATTAAACAATGAAAAAAGGCCAATTATTAATCTTGTCGTATAATGCTATATTTAACATCAATGACTATTCAAGAGTTGAATTAAAAGCTCCACTGATAGAAGGGCAAGATGTAGTGCTCACATCATTAACATATGGCTTTGAGCAAGTATGCATTCCTTTAAAGTACAAAGACACAAGAGGGAAAGTGAGGTCAGTGAAAGCAGCAAAGGAATTTAAATATTACAAAGTAGAATTGAACTGAAAACATTAAATCTATTTCTCTTTCCAACGTTGCAGTTAGGCCTGTTCAATTTCTCCAGCAGTTTCTGTTTCTAGTTAAGTCAAATATTGCATTTGATCAATACATCACAAAGTTGATGAAAACTAGTAATCCTAAAGATTAGGTGCACTTCAGAATTGAGCAAAGGATGCCCAAGGAAGCAATAAAAAAGGAAGAGTAGAATATTGATTTTAAAAAGCAGGAAACATAAAGTTGTTAAAACTTCAACATGTACATAAAAAGTAAGTGATTAGCAGAGATAAAGTTGGGAACAGGAGTATTTATAACAATAAACAAAGAAATAACAGAGTTAAAATAATTACTGTGAGTCTAGCTGCTAAGAAAGTGTTACAAGAAATCTCAGAGAAATGACAACTATCATGAGAATGAAGAACTGAAAGCAATTTAAGAAAAACTCCTGTACAAATCAATGAAGCAGAAGGTTAACAAATCTCTGACATCTGAAATTATGCATCCCAGTGTTTCAAAAGTGATGTTTAAACAGTTTCTGGACACAGTGCTGATCATCTTGGAAACTGGTTTCTGGAGTACAGATTTACAATAGAGCAAATGTGAACCCATGTTGAAAAAAGAATAAAGTGAGAAAACACAGAATGCCAAACTTGTTAAACTAATATGACTGGTAGGGAAAATCCTGGTAGACAATATATTCCAAAAAAAATAATAATTGGACAGCTCAAAAATGATGGTCTGATTGGGCTGAGATCCATGGAATGGAAATAATGTTCAGTGAAGTTATGTGAGCTGTCTGAGTCTGTTGCTGGCAGCATAGATGAGGTGGTGAAGTCAAAGCCTTAGTAGTACCGTCTTTGGACTATCATTCTAAAGACTGAGGTAATGTTATGATGACCTGGGTTTAAATCTTGTTATAGCCGATGGAAGAATATAAATTCAATTTTTAAAAATCTGAAATTAGGAGTCTACTGATGACATTGAATCCATTGTCAATAGTGAGAAGATGCCGTGTGATTCACTAATAGCCTTTAGGTAAGAACCTGACTGTTTTACCTGGTCTGGCCTACATGTGACTACAGATGTGGTTGACACTTAACTGTCCTCGAGGCAATTAGGAATGGAGAATAAATGCTGGCCATATACTGAGAATGGATTATTTTTTAAAAAGAGAGTCATTGACGTGTATTCTGATTTGAAAAAAGGCACTTGACATATTTGCGTTGATGAGGACATTAAACAAAATGGGAGCCCCTGGTTGAAGGAGGTGGATTGAAGAATGGTCAGGTGTAACAAAACAGAAAGGAGGAATGCATAGGTTAGCAGGCTGTGACTGGTTGAGCACCACAAGTAACATTGCTTGAGCCTGAGCTGTTCATAATCGCTGCATCACAATTTGGAAACAAATCTAATATTTACAGTTTTGTGGGTCACAGAATACGAAGTAGGGATGTGTGCTGTCGGGATCTAGAGGCGCAAAAGGAATTGCACAGACTGATTCTATAGCTAAGAAAATTCCAATAGAATGTCATTTCAGTTCGTGTGAGGTTGTCCACTTTGTTAGCAATGAACGAGGTGTGGAATATTTATAAAAAGACTAAAGATTATACAGTTCTGCTATCCAAAGGGCAATAGGTGTCCTTGTTTGTAAGTCACTGAAAGCTAGCATGCAGGTGCCTCGAACAATTTGGAAGGCAAATGGTTTGTTGGACTTTAGCACAAGATGATGGACGTGCAGGAATAAGGAAGTTGTGCATCAGTAATGTAGAACATAGGCGAGACCACTTGGAATACTTTGTACCAGTTTGCTACGCTCAACAAAGAAGAAATAACATATCTTTCCAAAAGGTTCCTCAAAGTGATTCCCCAGACTGTTTTCTGGGATATTGGAAACTCCTGTGAGGATAGATTGCAAACACTAGGATTGCGTCCTCTTAACTAGGCGATAGTGAGTACTGCAGATGCTCGAGATCAGAGTCAGGAGTAGTGTGGCGCTGGAAAAGCACGGATGGTCAGGCAGCATCCGAGGAGCAGGAAAATTGATGTTTCGAACAAAAGCCATCCTGAAGAAGACACTAATCATGCGTCCTCTAAAGCTTGGAAAAATGAAAAGGAATCTTGTTGCAGCTTACAAAATTTTATAAACACTCACAGAGCTTTCCCCTAGCTGAACCAGGGGATAGAGTTGCAGAGTAAGGGAAAGCCATTTGGAACCAATAATGATCCAGCAGGTTCTGAAGCTCTTTCATTTGAAACTGTAGCTTAATGGGACACAGATGGTGGTCTGTTCAGAGCATCTGTCCTTGTTGTAACAAGAAAAGCAGATGGAATTTTGGAATTTACTGCCGAAGGAGTAGAATATAAAAAATAGTGAAGTGTTGCTGCCCATGTCCAAGGCATTTGTATGACTGCATATGTAGTACTGCATGCAGTTCTGGTCTCCTCACATGAGAAGGGATGAAGTTGCATTGGATTTTGTTCAGAAGGACTTCACAAGATTGATTCCAGAGATGACCACTCGTGTTATGCAAAGATATTGGATATATTATGCCTATACTTGCTCAGGTGTAGAAGAGTGAGCGGACATCTAATTGAGAAATATAAGATGTGTGAGAGGGAGATAGACAAACTGGACGTCGAGTGGATATTTCTTCCTATGGGACAACCTGGAATTAGGGTCACCATTTTAGGATGGTGCAGTAGCACGTTTAAAACAAGGACGAGGATGAGTTTCTTCTTTCAAATGGTTATGAATCAGTTGAATTCATTACCCCAGATGTGGTGAATTCTGGTACATTGAGTACATTTAAGGAAGGGATAGACGGATTTATAATTAGTAATGGGTTGTAGATTTTTGGGGATCAGGCAGAAAAATGAAGTTGAGCTTGAGGTGAGATCTGGCATGATCGTATCAAATGGCTCAAGGTACTGAATGGACTAATCCTGCTCCCAGTCCTAATTCTCTCATTCGAACCATCTGTCAATTGAATATTGAGACTCACGTTCCCGATGCCGAGTATTCCATTTAGAATACAAAGTTCCAATTGTTCTTACTAGCTGCACATAGTTTGAGCTGAAAAATGTGTTACTGGAAAAGCACAGCAGGTCAGGCAGCATCCAAGGAGCAGGCGAATCGACGTTTCGGGCATAAGTCTTTCTTCAGGAATGAGGAAGTTGTGCCAAGCAGGCTAGGTTAAAAGGTAGGAAGGAGGGACTTGGGGGAGGGCGTTGGGAATGCGATAGGTGTAAGGAGGTTAAGGTGAGGGTGATAGGCCAGAGAGGGGTGGGG
>NC_057746.1:23803419-23809352 GCF_004010195.1 Chiloscyllium plagiosum | reverse complement strand
GGAGGAGTGGGATATGCAGTGGAGAGCATCGTCAACCACGTCTGAGGGGAAATTGCGTTCTTTGAAGAAGGAGGCCATCTGGGTTGTTCGGTATTGGAATTGGTCCTCCTGGGAGCAGATGTGGCAGAGGCGAAGGAATTGGGAATATGGGATGGCGTTTTTACAGGGGGCAGGGTGGGAGAAGGTGCACATAGTTTGTCCAAGCTATGAACCTGAACTCCTCGATGTTTCTAGTTGACAACACTCTCCAAGCCCAGACCATGATAAGTGGAAGTCCTGCTTGATCTGTCGCAACAAAACGCAATACCTCGCATCTTTCTGAATCAAACTTCATCCAACATTACAAGTCCATATGTATCTAGACCTGAACAACATTCAGGCTTGCGCTAAATGAAAAGTACTGATGCATCATCTGATACCTTCGAAATTCGCTCCCTGTTCCAACAATGCACACTCGCATCTATGTGTAACCTCTACAAGTTGGACTGCGATTAGTAAGTCTCCAAGCATAGAATTTGCCAAACCTGTGATTTCTACCAGCTAAAGCTACAAGGATAGCACATACAAGCACATTCAAAGCACATGCCTTCCTGAGCTGTAAATGTACTGCCATTCCTTCACTGTCACGAGGTCAAGATTTCTCTTTGTCGCAGACTCTGCCTATTCTTCAATATTGGCCTGGTCGCTGCTTCCTTCAGTGACTCTGTCAAACCATCCCGTACTTTCAGATCGATAGTGAATGGTTGTAAATTGCCTGTTTTCAGCTGAACATGTTTCCATCTCATTTCAAAGTCGATTTCTTCCACACCTCGACACATCAAAAATTGTTAGAGTGCATGCTGTGCAAATCCTTTGTCATTCTAACTGCCTCTATCAACACACAAAGAAAATGACTTCATTATTTCCGTTTCTGTTTTAAAGTTACATGGATTTTTTACCTGGCATTATTTGAAGAGATGTCTTCTGTACCCTCAGACTTAACCCCAACCTGTCAATGTGACTCCCAAATCCACAACAAACTCTGCAGTTGTGGTCGTACTAATGACTGGGTTACTATCAGTCCCAACATTTTTGATATTTTAACCATGATGGTCACATGTGATATGACACACTTTTGAAACAGATGGGTTTTGGCACAGGTTTTCTTGATCAGAGGCAGGGGCACTACCAGTGCAGCACATGACTATTATCTTTACATTTCTACCCTGTACATTGCCTCCCCCACCTCACTTTAACTTATTTAATTCCTTTGTGGATTGCACAGAAAATTTCAAGAAAATGACAATGTTCAATGTCAGTCGCCGTATTAAAATTGGCATCTCGTATTTGTTCTGTTGGGTAAGTGGGCATCACAGGCTCGGGTGGTATATATTGCACTGAGGTGCATTAAGAATCAACAAGTGGCTATGAGTCTTACCGTGTCAGTAAAAGTATCAGAATCTTTTCTCAAAAGGACACCAATCGTTAGATGACAATTGACACTCACTCGTGACAATCACTCGCGTTTTTATAGCTTGTTAATGAATGGAAATT
The DNA here is from genome assembly GCF_004010195.1 of Chiloscyllium plagiosum. Lineage (NCBI taxonomy): Eukaryota > Metazoa > Chordata > Chondrichthyes > Orectolobiformes > Hemiscylliidae > Chiloscyllium > Chiloscyllium plagiosum. The sequence goes on along the minus strand of NC_057746.1, from coordinate 23,807,819 downwards.
TTTACAATTTGAGATATGGGATTTGAAACTGTGTCCCCAGGATATTAGCTTTGGGCTCTGGATTACTGGCCCAGTGAGATTATCACTCTCCCACTATCTCTTCCTAAACATAAATTATTCATGTATCTTAAAGAGCAGAGAATAGGGAGATTTCAGCACATACTTCACCTCCTCTCTGAATCTCTTCTGTGTCAGTGCGTAAATGCAAGTGTTTGTGCAGGAGCTGGTGCACATCAGCAGGAATGCCGCCATGATTCCCAAATAGAGCGAGTTTGACCCTTGGAAAGCCACTGTGTGTGTAACACCGACACAGATGTGGATGAGAGTGATGGGCGCTGAGAGTAACACGAAGCAGCCGGAGATCGTGAAGAGCAGAACGATGGAGGTTCTCCTGCTCTTCAGCTCGGGGTCTCCGCCCATTTCCCCAGCACCATCTCTGCTCTTCTTCAGGGCACGGCGAGCTCTGCTGGCTACCAGAATGTGCCGGGCAGTGAGAGAGTTCAACAGCAGCAGCAGGGGAATAGGAAGAAACATGTTTGAGATGTTGGTGAGCCACCGGTGAGCTGCCCAGGCCGGTGAAGTGAGGTAACCGGTTACGGTGCGGCAGCCCCATTGTACATTGTTCAGAACATGAGTGGGCTCATAGCGAAAAGGCAAGGGAATGTTGACCATGATGTTAAAAGCACTCACAATGGATATGACCACATTGGCTGTTCTTCCAGTGCAATATCTCGCCTTTAATTTGTTGCAGCAAATTGCTACAAAGCGGTCAAAGGTGAAGATGATGGTAAACCAGATGGAGAGTTGGATGCTGAGCCCTTGCAGGAAGGCACTGAGTCGGCAGGCGGGGGTGTAGTTCAGCAGTGAGCCCGGGAAATGATACTTGAAGATCTGGCCCACAATCACGTTGAAGACAAGGACCATCAGATCTCCTGTTGCCATGGCAGTCATGTAGAGAGTGATTCCTTTGGAAAGGCCACACTTCCCTTGGGAAAGAATCAGCACTGTCATCAGGTTCGCTGTAAAAAAAAATCCCAATTGTCACATGTATCAAAATAGAGAGATGGGCACAGACAAGGTCTGGAACTCCAGAAGGAGGCTTCTGCAAATTTTCTGGTGCTGCCTGGTGATTCTAGACTTGTACATCAATGAAAAAAAACTGACGTCTTATTGGCAACATCTGTATGCAAAGTGATCTCAGCGAAACATGTCAGTTATCGTGGAGACTGGATAAGATGGATCACTGGGAAATAGTCTCCTCTTTATGGGGCACTTGGGGATACAGTTTAGTAATAAGTAGTTTCCCTTATTAAATAGAAATAAGGATATTTCTATTCTGTTCAAGGGTGTTTACTATCTGGAATTCTCTTCCTCTGAAGGTAGTGGGGCTGTATCAGAAAGAATGAGTTGGATTGTTTTGAACTCACAAGGCCTTCGAGGGCTGTGTAATACAGGCAGGAAACTGGAGCTTATTCTCATCAACAATACTCCTGATGAAATTTGGAAAGGTTTCAAAGTGACACATTCTGTTCCGAATTCGTACGTTTCTGTATTCCTCATCTGTGGCTAACTTCCGTCAAAAAAGTTTTATTTCTGAGATGTATTTTATGTCTGCCCCTACCATCAAGAACCTGTCGATGTCAGTCCTTAAACATACATGCGGACTCCGCCCTCACAGCTCTCTCTATGGCACCAACTTTCAAACAGTCACAATAGTTGAGAGATAAGACATTTCTCCTCATCTCAGTATTAAATTGGCACTCCTTTATTCTGAGATAGTGCCCTCTGGGACATTTCAAAACATCACAGGCAAGGAAAATTACTCATCGTCTGAGCACTTCACAATAATTTGAAGAATCTTCATGGTGGAGTTGGGAATTTCTAATCGAAATGCTTGTGGTCCCATTTTCTAGTGAAAATGGGAATAGCCAAAGAACTCTTCAATGAGGGGAAAGCATTCTCTCAACATTTACCTTCTAAATTGCTTTAGAAATCTGATACGTCTCAATAATATCACCTCTGATTCTTCTAAACTGCCATGAGTAGACTCCCTCACTATGCTTTATCTGTGACGTGGCTTTATATGTTTCATTCTCAGGTAACTCCAAGACGCTTTGAATTCCAGCTTTCTGCAACTCTTCCCCGTTTAAATAAAACTATGTCCTTTGTTCTCCATTCCGAAATGAACAGTTTCACATTGACCCGCATTATACTCCGGTTTCTGCCATTTTCCCCACTTACATAACTGATCAACATCTTTCTGTAAACTGTTTGAATTCCTCTCTCAATTTGCCTTTTCCATTTTTATTTGATATCGTTTGCAAATTTGGACAGAGTACATTCACTTCCTTTCTGCAAGTATTTAATATAAGCTCTTAATATCCCTCCAGAACACGACTGGTCATGGGTCTCGGACAAATCCCATATCCCCATTCATTGTTTTCTGATCTTTAGCCAATTCTCCATCCAATACTATTATGCTGCCTCCAACATAATGGGCTGTTACCTTAACTACTTACGCGTTTCTGAGGTACTTCATTGAGTGCTTTATCAATGTCAGAATCCAACGGATCTTCTGTTTCCTCTCCATCCAAACTGTTTGAGACTTCTTCAGAAATTCCAAGAAATTTCCCTTCATGAACCTGTGCTGACTCTGCTTGATGAGATTTGCGTTTTATAAATGTTCTGTTACCCCTAACCTTATTAATTCGTTCCAATATTTTTCAACAATCGATATACTTACTCTCTTTATGCCTCCCTCGCTTTTTACAATAGGAGTCACATTGTCAGTTTTGTAAATCCTTGGCATTTCCAGACACACCAAGAATGTTTTGTCATTTAGAGCGAACGCATGGCCCTGTCGCTAATTCTTTTAGAGTGCTGAGAAGCAAGTCGTCACGGTCAGGAAACTTATTTGCCTTGAACCCCATTAGTTTGTCGAATACTCCTCCTTCAGTGATGTTGAAATGACATAATTCCTCTCCCATATTCTTCAGCATTAATGTGATGTTTGAAATATTCTCCACCGTAATGATCGATGCAAAACATTGATTTGCCATTCCTTGTTTTCTTTATTTGAGTGAAACACATTTGTTTCCAACCCTCAGTCATCTGGGACTGGACTGATGAAGCTCACTCCGAAATCAATGGTAATGAAGGAGTGGCAAGCTCAGCAATAAGCAGGAATTCCATATGGGGGACATTGGAGAAAATTGCAGACACCCAAATCAAATCAGAACACACAAGAAAAATGTCACAGTGGCTTCGAATCACTTACCAGGAATTCCAAAGACGGCAAGAACGGGAAAGAGAATTTCAAGTGGAAGCGCCTGTGGTGCCATTTTTTGGTGAAAACAGAAACAGTCAAAATGAGGCAACACATTGAAATACACTCAATTTATACATAAGTCTCCATCCTTAGGGACAGTGGGAACAGATGTCATTAAACACACAAATTCTAGCATACACATTAATTAAGGGTAGGAGCCTGGGGCTGGTAGTGCGGGTATCTCCTGTGGCTATCCTCATCTGAAACATGTTGTTTTGGAAAATGTAGGAGGTGATGGACTCTCAGAGGAATGTAACACAAACAGCCATGTTCCTGGTACCGAGACGGGCTCTCACGGAATGAGTGATAGCTAAGGTTCCAAGCGATCCATTGTGATAGGAGACTTTCTAGTCAGAGGCGGAGACAGACGTTTCTGTGGCTAGCAGCAAGAAATCAGAATGGTATGTTACCTACCTGGTGCCAGGATCAAGGATATCTCAAAGAGAGGGCAAAATGTTCTCAAAGGGGAGAGGGCCGAGCAGGCGGTCATTGCACACATTGTAACCAACCACATAGGAATGGAAAAGAATGAGATTCTGAAGGGAGAATGTAAAAAGTTATGCAGGAATTGAAAATGGAGATCCTTGTGGTTAGTAATACCTGGATTACATCTGGTGATGTTAGCGAGTGAGGATAGGAATAGGACCATAGAGCAGATGAATGCGTGGCTGAGAAGCTGGTGCAGGGGAGAAGAGTTCACACTGGATAATTGGAAACTATATAAGAAGAATTAATTGTGCCTGAATTGGAAGGGAACGATATGTTGACAGAGAAATTGTGAGAGCGACTCAGGAGGACTTAAGCTCGTAAGATGAGGTGTGTGGTGGTTCGCAGGGAGATAGTGAGGAAAGAGATCATTCTGAGATTGGTAGAGTTGGGAAAAGGAGCAAGTCAAACAATATGCGCAGGCAGAAATAAAACAAAGAAAGGTAGGACTGAAATTAAACTGCTTTTATTTCAAAGCAAGAGAGTAAACAGGGAAGGCAAATGAACTAGAGCATTGTTAGAAACATGGGCCTCGGATTTCAAAGCTTACAGAGATTTGGATTACAGATGGACAGAACTGGTAGCT
>NC_057746.1:23796929-23803143 GCF_004010195.1 Chiloscyllium plagiosum | reverse complement strand
GAAATGTTTTTGATAAGAAATGACATTATGGCTTTACTTAGGGAGGATATTCCTGGGAATACGTTCAGGATGCTTATTTGAATGGATCTGAGAAATAAGAAATGGATGGTCACATTATTCAGACTTTACTATCGATTTTCCAATAGTCAGTGGGAAATTGAGGAACAAATTTGTAAGGAGATCTCAAGTATCTGTAATAATAACGGAATAATTGTGGTAGAGGATGTTTACTTTCCTAACATAGACTGGGATTGCCACAGTGATGAGGATTTAGATGGAGAAGAATTTATTAGGTGTGTTTAGAAACTTTTCTGATTCAAAATGTGGATGTACCCACGAGAGAACATGCAAACGTGACCTTCTCTTGGGAAATAAGGCAGGACAGGTGATTGAGGCATCAGTGGGGGAACACTTTGGGGCCAGCGACCATAATTCTATTAGTATTAAAATAGTGATAGAAAAGGATGGACTGGTTATAAACGTGATGGTTATTAATTGGAGAAAGGCAAATCTTGATGATATCAGGCAAGAACTTTCAAAAGTTCATTGGGTGTGGATGTTTGCAGTTAAAGTAATGGCTGGAAAATGGGAAGCCTTCAGAAATAAGATAACGAGAATCCAGAGACTGTATGATCCTGTTTGGCGGAAATGCAAGGCTGGTAAGTGCAGGGAATGCTGGACGACTAGAGAAATGAAGGTTTTGGTTAAGAAAAAGAACAAAGCATATGTCAGGTACACAGCAGAGATCAAGTGAATCCTCAGAGGATTATCAAGGCAGTAGGGGAAATCAAGAGGACAAAAAGGGGACATGAGGTAGCTTTGGCAAAGAGGGTTAAAGAGAATTCAAATGGATTTTATAAATACATTAAGGACAAAAGGGTAACTAGGGAGAGAAGAACAGACCTCAACAGTCAGCAACGAAGCCATTGTGTGTTAGCGCAGGAGTTGGGGGAGATACCAAACAAGTATTTTGAATCAGTATTAACTGAGGAGAAGGACATGGAAGATACCCAGGTGTGGGGAACCTGACATCGAAAAATAGCAATATTAGAGAGGATGAGGTGCTAGATGTCTTAAAACGCAAAAATATGGATAAATCCCCAGGAGCTGATCAGGAGAAAGCTGTGGGAATCTATAGAAATGATTGATGGGCCTCTTTCTGATGTATCATCGATAGTCACAGGTGGGGTGCAGGAAGAGTAGAGGTTGGCGAACATGGTGCCACTACTTAAGAGAAGTTGTAAGGAAAATCCAGGGAAATAAAGCTTGGTGAGCCTGACATCGGCGGTTTGCAAGTTGTTGAAGGGAATCCTGAGGGACAGGATTTACATGTATTTGGAAGTACAAGGACTTAATACAGATAGTTAACATGGTTTTGTGCACGTTAAATCATGTCTCACAATCTTGATTGAGTTTTTTTTGAAAAAGTAGCAAATAGTCTTGATGAGAGTGGTGGAAGTAATCTTTATGGACCTGGTGTTTGACAAGGTTCCACATGGTAGACTGGTTTGCAAGCTTAGATCACACGGAGTACAAGGAGAACGAGCCATTTGGATACAGAAACTCGAAAATAGAAGACAAAGGATGGTTGTAGAGGGTTGCCTTTTAGACTGGACGCCAGTGATCAGCGGTGTGTCACAAGGATCAATGATGGGTTCACTTCTGTTTGTGATTTATATGAATGATTTGGATGTGACCACAGGTAGGACAGACAAGAAGTTTGCAGATGACACCAAAATTGGAGGTGTAGGGGTCAGCGAAGAAGGCTACGTCAGAGTACATCTTGATCATATGGGCCAATGGACTGAGGAGTGGCAGATGGAGTTCAATTTAGATAAATGTGAGATCCAACACTTTGGAAAGGTAAATAAGGTCAGGATCTGCATACTTAAGGGTAGGGTCCTGGGGATGTTGCTGAACAAAGAGGACTTGGAGTGCAGGTTCATATTTCCTTGAATGTGAAGTTGAAGGTAGACAGGATGGTGAAGAAGGCGTTTGGTATGATTTCCTTTTTTGGTCAGAGCACTGAGTATAGGAATTGAAAGGTCATGTTGCAACTGTCTAGGACATGGATTAGGCCACTTCCTGAACAATGTGTGCAATCGTGGTCTTCCTCCTATTGGATGTATGTTGTGAAATTTGAAAGAGTTCAGAAAAGATTGACAAGGATGTAGCCAGGGCTGGAGGGTTTGAGCTATGAGGAGATGATTAATAGGCTGATGGTGTTTTCCCTGGAGCATGGGAGGCTGAGAGTGATCTTACAGAAGTTAATAAAATCATGAGGGGCATAGACAGGGTAAATTGACAAGGTCTTGTACGTGAGAGAGGCAAGTCAAGAATTAGAGGAACTAAAAGGTACCTAAGGGCTAACTTTTCACACAGAGGATGGTGAATGTATGGAACAATTTGACAGAGGAAATAGTGGACTCTGGTACAATTCAATCATTTAAAAGGCAAGTGAGTAGGTATATGAATAGAAAAGGCTTTGAGGGATATGTGTCATGTGCTACCAAATAGGATTAGATTAGTTTAGGATACCTGGTCGGCATGGATGAGTTGGACTGAAGGGTCAGTTTCAGTGCTGTGCATCTCTGTGACTGTATGATTCTGCCTCCGGTCATTGAGAAGCATTTACAGTGAGCTATGTGATCCCGAGAGACACAAAGCCTGAGTCAGTCAGGCATTAGAATTCTGAATTTTGAAATGGTGACTCAAATTGCCTCAAATTGTCTCGGCTTGACCTTAATGGGTGTAGAACTTAAGGTAATCCAGGAGTTAGATTCAAGTAATGAACTGTCGCCATTTTAAAACCAACCTGTGCTACCAGACTGTCCTGGAGAATGCGAGTGTTAAAGCATGGTCTTTTAATCCAGAGAAAGAAATTTAACAACTGGGCCACATTAGCCTTAAAATTGCATCTTTCTAATCATATCCTCTCTTGATCCCATAGTTACTGAATTCAGTGAAAAATGAAGAAACATTCTTAAGAAATATTTTCATTTTCTATCAGAAAGATCTTCGCAACATGATTTGTATGATTTACACTGAGTCATGTGAATTTACGTCCAATACATTATTTTCCCACGAGACTTTCCTCAATGATACTGACGTCCCTTGAAGATTCCTGTAATCATTGCAATTTGTAAAAAAAATCTTTATTAAATTTCTGTAAGGAATCCGAACTGTGTTGAAATTTAGAACTTCTGAATAAAACGCATTCATGCCAACATTTCAAAGAATTATGTATTTTGTTTCAGGCACCAGTAAAACTGTAATCCTTTGACCCATTATTAATGAAAAAATCTGTCTACCGTCTCCTTAAATTTACTCAGTGCCCCAGGATCTAACACATGTTTCACAGATTTATGACCCCTTGTGGGAAGGAAATTCTGCACATCTTAGTTTTAAATCTCCTACCACTTAACCTAAAACAGTGACCTCTCATTCCACATTGCCCCACACGAAGAAAACAACCTCACTGTGTCTCTTTTGTCAATTATCAAATCAACTATCAAAGATCAAAGAACTAGCAGTTTTGGTAGATGCCTATAATGTTTCACACTGACCATTACAACTGGGGTCTTGGTCATGTGGGATTTTACAAAGAGATTTGAGAGACAGAATATATGGGGATGGAACGAGTTTTAAGGAGCAAATGGAAGGATGCAAAAGCCATAAATATGAAAGCCCTGAATTTAGAATGATAAAAAGAAAATAACACATCCGTTGAAATAATGTTAGACATACAAAAGCTCATTGCTGGACTTTGATTGGGGCATTGATTGAAGAGCTGGGAATGTCAAAGTAATCCTCAGATAAAGCGAATCTGGATATGTAACGCATAAGAGTGTTATGCAGGGCACATTTTGTGTCTTATTTCAAAGGAAGTCGACTATCTTCATTCATCAAATCCAGAGCACTTGAAATGATCAGAAAACATCAGGCATGCAGTAGCAGTCCAGGAGTCATCCCATAGTTTAAAATGGAATGACCTAGAGTCTGTTAGGAAAAGGATGAAGTAGCAGAGATGAGGAGCAATACGATGATTGCCACAGATTCGTTTTTTTCCCCCCAGGAAATGTTGATTTTACAAGCATTCATTCTTTCGGGCTGTTACTGAAGTGTCAGTGAAAGGTGACTCTGATGGAACCACAACATTAAGATTTTCATGAACAGTGCTGAGGAAGTTCAACATCAAGCCGTCATTTTGCAGAAAATTATGCCTGTTTGGGGCAGCTGGGACTGGCTTGCTTGGGACCTGCTCTAAAATGAGAAATGGTGGCTAAATCCTCAAATTCTAAATGCTCAAAGATGGGACCTAGTATTGTACTGGACGCAGATGAGCAGGATTTTGTCGCTGGGAGCTGTGTGTCTCATGCTGAGTGGTCTGTCCGGTAAATGTGCTATGTCAATCATTGCTGTATCTGTTCTTTAATGTGTTAACATAATTATGTTGACCACGATTTGCATGTGAATTTATGTTGGATTTTGGTTTCATTATAATTGTATTCATTTCATATTGTGTTCTTCAGTAACTTCAAATATTTTCATTTTTTGTTGACATCTGCTTCATTTGAAACATCCGGAGTTCTCCACATTACATGATTATTTTGAATTCTGGGATTCAGTCTTTCATCCAAGGCAGTTTATCTTTCTTGCTGTCTCCTGATACCCTTTGCTCCCTTCAGCCCTAAGAACTATTTTTGTGAGTGGCACGGTGGCGCAGTGGTTAGCGCTGCTGCCTCACAGTGCTACAGAGGCAGGTTCAATTCCTGCCTCGGGCCTCGGGCAACTGGCTGTGTAGAGACACATTCTCACCGTGTCTACGTGGGCTTCCTCTGGCTCTCTCCCACACTCCAACGATGTGCAGGTGAGGTGAATTGCCTGTAGTGTAAGGGGAAAATGGTTGTTCTTTGGAGGGCTTATTGGGCCGAAGGGCCTGTTTTTACATTGCATGTAATCTAAAATCTAATCCAAAACTAACTCCATCTTGAAAACATTCAACGTGTTAATCTCACCCTCTTTCTGTGGCAGAAATTTCCAGAGGCTCAACACTCTAGGGGAAGGGTCTTCTCTTCATCTCACTCCTAAATGTCCTACTCTGCGCACTCAGAGGGTGACCACAGGTTCATAACTCTCTAACCGAAACATTCTTCTTATTCTTACCCTATCTTAGAACTTTTGAGTTTAATGTATAGTTTTAGTGAATTATATAGGTATAACATGCTCCGTCATTCTTGTTAACCTCCGTGGAATGATCAAGTATGTCTCCATAGGTCAGTACTGCCACCTCAGGAGTCTGTCTGGTAAATTCTGATTATATTTCCTACGTTTCCAAAACATCCCTCATTAGATAAGGAAACCAAAACTGCACTTACTATTCCAGACGTGGTCTTACCAAAGTGCAAAATAATTGCAACACAATATCCCTTCTGCACCAGTTCCAGTTTAATAACAGACGACATACAGCAGGGCTAACCAAATTGTATTCAGTACTCCAAATGTGCCCTTAATAATGACCTGTTCAGCCGCAACAAAATATCTCAACTGAAATACTCAGGGTTCAAAGGAGTGTTGCTGAAGAAAGAGACCTTATTGAGCAGATTCATAGCTCCTTGAAAAGTCTCCTTCATCATCCAGTCTCCCGATGGTGCAACGATGTACCTGGACCCATAGGTCACTCTGTTCCACATCAATCGCCAGTTTCAGCCATTAACCCTGCTAGTCCTTTCAGAGCCTGTGGCATTTGAATGTATGACCTTAAATCCGTCTGCCACCACATGTTCATACAAAGGATTGCGAGGATGATTCAGGAGAAGAGTGAAAGTAATAGGGAGGTTGTTATGGGGGACTTTAACTTTCCTGATATTGGCTGGGAAAGCTATAGCTCGAGTTCGTTAGATGGGTCAGTGTTTGTCCAGTGTATGCAGGAGGGTTTCCTGACACAATATGTAGACAGGCCAACAAGAGGTGAGGCCATACTGGATTTGGTTCTGGGTAACGAACCAGGCCAGGTGTTAGAATTAGAGGTAGGTGAGCACTTTGGGGACAGTGACCACAATTCGGTGACTTTTATTCTAGTGATGGAGAGGATAAGTGTACACTGCAGGGTATGAGTTATAGTTGGGGGGCAGGGAAATTATGATGCAGTGAGGCATGACTTAGGATGCGTGTCTTGGAAAAGTAGGCTTCAAGGCAAGGATGTAATTGATAT
>NC_057746.1:23777100-23795667 GCF_004010195.1 Chiloscyllium plagiosum | reverse complement strand
ACCAAAGGGTCTGCTTCTGTGCTGTACATCTCTATGACTCTCTGACTAAGTTGAGAAAACATTTCTTCACTCAGCATGATGCACCTATGGAATTTGCTACTTCAGAATGGTAGACCACTGAGTATATGGCGTACTGGCTTTTATTGGTAGAGGAATTGAGTTCCGGGGTCCTGAGGTCATGTTGCAGTTGTATAAGACTCTGGTGCGGCCGCATCTGGAGTATTGTGTGCAGTTTCAGTCGCCATACTATAGGAAGGATGTGGAGGCACTGGAACGGGTGCAGAGGACGTTTTCCAGGATGTTGCTCATGTTGCAGTTGTATAAGACTCTGGTGCGGCCGCATCTGGAGTATTGTGTGCAGTTTCAGTCGCCATACTATAGGAAGGATGTGGAGGCACTGGAACGGGTGCAGAGGACGTTTTCCAGGATGTTGCCTGGTATGGTAGGAAGATCGTATGAGGAAAGGCTGAGGCACTTGGGGCTGTTTTCATTGGAGAAAAGAAGGTTTAGGGGTGACTTGATAGAGCTGGACAAGATGATTAGGGGTTTAGATAGGGTTGATCATGAGAACCTTTTTCCACGTATGGAGTCAGCTATTACGAGGGGGCATAGCTTTAAATTAAGGGGTGGTAGGTATAGGACAGATGTTAGGGGTAGATTCTTTTCTCAGCTAGTCGTGAGTTCATGGAATGCCCTGCCAGTAGCAGTGGTGGATTATCCCTCTTTATGGGCATTTAAGCGGTCATTGGATCGACATATGGAGGATAGTGGGCTAGTGCAGGTTAGGTGGGCTTGGATCGGCGCAACATTGAGGGCCAAAGGGCCTGTACTCCGCTGTATTCTTATATGTAACAAAATCAGGACAACATTCAGGCTTGTGCTGAGAAGTGGAAAGTATTGATGCACCATCTAGAAACTTAGACATTCACTCCCTCTACCAACTTAATGTGTACCCTACACAATTTGCACTGCAACAACTTACCAAGACATAGCACCTTCCCAACCTGCGATGTCTCCCATTTATATGGACAAGGGACAGCAGACACAATGACACACCAACACCGTGGGTTCACGTTCAAACCATACATCATTCTGACCTTGAGGTATATTGCCATTCCTTCACTGTCAATGGGTCAAGAATTCTCCTTGTCATAGCCTTGTTCAATAATGGCCTGATCGCTGCTTTCATCAGTAACCGTGACAAAACAGACAGTAGTTTCACAACGTTACTTTGTTTTCATCCAGAAGTACTTCCATCTCATCTTTATGTAGATCTTCACTCCGTCTGGACCTACTAATCATTATTATTATCCACTCTGCTTCAAACCTTCAGCATTCTAACTGCCTCTAAGAATTCAGTCACTTCAATTCAGAATGAAAATCGTTATGGGCCAGACCAGACCCCCCAAAACATTTCACAAAGGTAGCCCAGACTCGAATTTTTCCATATGCTTTAGGTAGATGTATGTTGGATATTCCAGGCATGATGCACCTGGTCAAACCACTTGGTTTCAAGTAAAGCAGAATTTATTTGCACACCAACGAATGATTCACAAGCAAAAGTGAGTAGAATTTGAATTAACACCTCTTTTAAAACCCAACGACACGATAAGTCCACAACTTAACAAACGAACAGTTCATTTTTTCTGCAACAAACATATAAAAATAACCCCTGGAAAATAGTTAAGTTCAAACACAGGTTCTGACAGGACAGATGTTGGAGAGAGACATCTGTTGGACCAAGGAACCCTTTTCTCCCAGCAACTTGTCTTTGACCATCAATTTCGATCAGCCTGAGTACTAAAACTCAAACTGAACCAGATATTAAAAACACACAGAACTGGGACAACTGGTCATTCCACTTGTATTGACAATTTTTAAAATAAAGAATCTGAAAGCCCTTTCCCTGATTATTGACTTAGGTCCTATCTGTAAGCCATAATCAAAGTGGCCTACACCCAGATAAATTGGAAACTCTGCCTTTTACCATCCCTTTTGAAACTTAATACCAAAGACAACATAACCTTGTTCATGGAGCAGCATCATTACAAAAGACACTATATAATGTCAATCACTAGATTAAAAATGGCCTATTTTATTTTGGTCATTCGAGAAAGTGGGCATCCCTTGCAAAGTTGGCGTTATTCCCAGAGGGCATTTAAGACTCAATCTTAATCATCCGAGTTCAACATGGCTGTGAATCGTACATCACATTTCCGACCAACCAGCTAAAGAATATTATAATCTCTTTCTGAAATGAAAATCGATTTTTGAAAATAATTAATTTTCATTGGGTCAATCATGTTTGGCTGCATGCTCAACTTTAAGCTAGCATTATTTGCATGGAAAATGCATCATTTGCCATGGTGGGATTTGAACCTGAATCTGCAGGATATTTGTTTGGGTTCTGGATAACTGACCAGTGAGGTTATCACGACACAACCAACTCCCCCCACTAATATAAATTATTTTTGTAGCTTTCTGAGCAGAACAGAAGGAGATTTCAGCCAATTATTCACCTCTTCCCTGAATCTCCTCTGGGTCAGTGCATAAATATAAGGGTTTGTTCACATCAGCAAGGATGCTGCCATGATTGCCACATAGAGTGAGCTTGAAACTTGGAAAGATGTGATGTGGGTAAAGCTGACACAGATGTAGATGACAGTGATGGCCGCTGACAGAACCATGAAGCATCCGAGAAAATGAAGAGCAGAACGATGGATGTCTTCCTGCTCTTTTGCTCGGGGTCTCTGCCCATCTCCTCAGCACCAACTCTCATGCTCTTCAGGGTTTGGCGAGCTCTGCTGATCACTGGGATGTAGCGGGTGGTGAAAGAGTTCAACAGCAGCAGCAGAGGAATAGGAAGAAATATGTTTGAGACGTTGGCGAGCAACCGGTGAGTTGCCAAAGCCGGTGAAGTGATGTAACCGCTGACAGTGCAATAGCCCCATTGTACATTGTCCAGAACGTAAGCAGATTCATAGTGAAAACACAAGGGAATGTTGACCATAATGTTAAGAGTGGTCATGATGGATATTTAGGCGTTCTTGCAGCGCAATACCGCACCTTTAATTTTTTTGAAACGAATTGCTACAAAGCGGTCAAAGGTGAAGGCGATGGTAAACCCAAAGGGGAGCTGGAGGCTCAGCCCTTGCAGGAAGGCACTGAATTGGCACACAGGAGTGTGTTTCAGAAGGGAGTCTGGGAAATGATACTTCACGATCTGGCTCACAAACACATTGAAGACAAGGACAATCAGATCTCCTGTTGCCATGGCAGTCATGTAGTGAGTGATTCCTTTGGATAGGCCGCACTTCCCTTGGGAAAGAATCAAAACTATCATCAGGTTTGCTGTAAAGAAAATCCAACCGTACCAAAACACGCCCGACATGAGCAACGATAAGGTCATGGAGTCAGAGAGATGTACAGCACGGAAAAAGACCCTGCAGTCCAACTTATCCGTGATGACCAGATACCCCAACCCAATCTAGTCCCATCTGCCAGTACCTGGTCCATATCCCTCCAACCCCTTCGTATTCATGTGCCTTTTAAATGTTGCAATTGTACAAACCTCCACCACTTCTTCTGGCAGCTAATTCCATAAACGTACCACCCTCTGAATGAAAAAGTTGCTCCATAGATCTCTTTTATATCCTTACCCTCTTACCTTAAAACTATACCTCTAGTTCTGAACTCCCATATCCTAGGGAAAAGACTTTGTCTATTTATCCTTTACATGCCCCTCATGATTTTATGCAGCTGTATCAGATCATCCTCTGAGCCTCCGACGTTCCAGGAAATAAAAAAACTGCCCTAGCCTCTTCAGCCTCTCCCTATAGCTCAAATCCTCCAACCCTGGCAATATCCTTGTGAATCGTTTCTGAACCCTTTCAAGTTTCACAACATCTTTCTGATAGCAAGGATACCAGAATTGCATGCAATATTCCAACGTTGGCCTAACCAATGTCCTGTACAGCCGCAACATGACCTCCCAACCCCTGTACTCAGTACTCTGAACAATAAAGGAAAGCATACCAAACGCCTTCTTCACTATACTACCTTCCTGCGACTCCAATTTCAAGGATCTATGAATCTGCACTCCAAGGTCTCTTTGTTCAGCAACACTCCCTAGGACCTTACCATTAAGTGTATAAGTCCTGCTAAGATTTGCTTTCCCAAAATGCAACACCTCACATTTATCTAAATTACACTCCATCTGTCACTTCTCAGCCCATTGGCCCATCTGATCAAGATCCCGTTGTAATCTGAGGTAACCTTTTTCACTTGCACTACACCCCCAATTTTGGTATCATCAGCAAACTTACTAACTTATGCCCACATCCAAGTCATTTATATAACTGTTGAGAAGTAGTGGCCCCAGCACTGATTATTGTGGCACTGGACACAGGCTCCAGTCTGAAGAACAAACCTGCACTACCACCCCGTCTTCTACCTTTGAGACAGTGCCGTAACCCAATAGCGAGTTTTCCCTGTATTCCAAGAGATTTAACCTTTCTCACTAGCCTTCCATGGGGAACCTTGTCGAAAGCCTCACTGAAGTCAATATAGATCACATCTACCGCTCTGCCCTGATTAATGCCCTTCGTTACTTCTTTTAAAAACTTAATCAAGTTTGAGAGACATGATTTCCCAAGCACAAAGCCATTTGACTATCCCTAACCAATCTTTGCCTTTGCAAATACATGTACAGTTCCCTCAGGATTCCCTCCAAAAACTTGCCCACCACCGACGTCAAGCACGCTAGTCTATATTTCACTGGCTTGTCCTTACCAAATTTCGATTCCACAAGACTGAGTTGCTCATGGCCATTCTAGACTTGAACTTCAACAAAAACCAGTGAAATCTCATTAACAATACATTATCTGTGCCATGGAAATAATCAAAAGATAATTTCAGGAATGGCATATTCAATTAGATTAGATTAGATTAGATTAGATTCCGTACAGTATGGCAAAAGGCCCTTCGGCCCAACAAGTCCATACCAAACCTCTGAAGAGTAACCCACCCAGACTGATTCCCTATATTCATCCCTGATTATGGGCAGTTTAGCATGACCAATTCGCCTAACCTGCACATCTTTGCATTGTGGGAGGAAATCAGAGCATCCAGAGGAAGCCTCAGCAGACCACGCGGAGAAAGTGCAAACGCCACACAGACAGTCACCCAAGGCAGGAATCGAACCTGGGTACTTGTCGCTGTGAGGCAGCAGTGCTAACCACTGTGCCGTGCCAAAATGCTGTAATGCATTAGCCAGGAATCGTAGCCGGGCCTCCCGCGGGGCAGGCGAGAATGCTACCTCTGAACCACCAATGCTAATACAAGCCGCGATGCACCCCTTGCGCTCCTGATTTCAAGGAAACAAATATTATTACTTTCGAAGTCCCTCAGAGAAGATTCACTTGTCACATTCCTGCGAATGTTGAATGTCTTTTTGAAGTAAGGTTATGCCCATCTCCGTTCGAGTCTGGAAGAATCTAAGGTAATCTCATTGAAACATGTCAGCTCTTGACGGGATTAGATAAAGTTGCACACAAAAGGAGATAGATTCCTCTTAATTACAGTGATTCAGAAGAGAGGGCGCAGTATCGGAATAAACTGATTCCTTTTTATAACAGAGGTAAGAAATTTACTCTTCTGTGCGAGAGTGGTTAGACAGCAGAATTATGTTCCCTTGAAGGTCATGGGACTTGGCCTATAAGATTGAGATAGACAGATTTTGGGTACACCATGGAGTGGGATGCTATGGTTTCCAGGCAGGACAGCTGCTAGCCGCTGATGAGAAATTTTAAGGATTGCAAGGATGGGATCGAGGATTTCTGTTGCAAGTGCTTTTTGATTGCATTTTCAATTGAAAGCAGGAAAAGCCAAAGCACTCTCCAATGAGGGGAGCATCCTCTTAGCCTTTGCCCTGTCAAGGCCCTTAAGAATACAGTATGTCTCAATTGGATCACTGTTCATTCTTCTAAACTTCAGTGAGCAGACTCTGAAACTGTTGAATTTTCGACCATAAATCCGTCTTTACAGATCTATGGTAATCCTAATGATTCTCCTATGAATTGTCTGCTATGAATTTTTCTTTCCTTTATTACTGGATCAAAACTGCTCACAGATTGATTCTCAGGAGCTGCTTGTAACTTGCAGTAAGACGTCCCTACTCTTGTACTCCAACCCTCTTGAAATAAGAGGCCAGAATTCCATTCGCCTTCCTTATTTCCATATTACAGCATTTGCATATGTGCTCTTTCTCTGTTTGTGTATAAGTAGCCCCCAATTCCCTTTATGTACCAGCTTTCTGCAGTGCCTTTCAATAAAACTCTGTTGTTTTGTTCTACCTTCCAAAATGAACAACTTGACATTTTCCCACATTATACTCCATTTGCAATTTTTTGCCCATTTACATAATCTGTCTATATGTCTCTGGGGAAAAAAAAAATGTTTGCATCTCTCTCAAAATGTGCCTTTCAATACTTTTTGCTGTAGTCTGCAAAATTCCACTTGATGAGAGTAAGATTTTCAAAATGTTATGCTATCCAAAAGTAATTAACTGTTTCCAATACTCAAATCGTCTCAACCTCTTCTTGTGGTATGGAATCCAGAGACTCACAACTCGTTAGATGAAGAATCCTTTCATTATCACAGTCTTAAATAGCAAATTCTGTGTGCTAGGACTGTGAGCTCAGATTCTGGAAGAGCAAGTCATTGGAACATCGTTCTGATACATGCCCTGTCACGCCCTCTTGGAATCTTATAGTTTTATATCTCGTTTCATCGAATTTTGCAGTTATAAGATCCCCTTCAATCCTCTGAACATCAGTGAAAATAACCCGAAACGATCTGGTCTGTCTTCAAATGAAAGTTCTCCCATCGCAGGGGTCAATCTGGGAAACTTATGTCATACTTCCTCCACCACCAAAACGTACTTCATACGAGAATGAGACCAAAAGTCCAACTCAATAGTCCAGGTAGTGGTCTCGCCAAGGCTCTAAGACTTGCAGCAAGACATCCCTGTCATATTCATCAAACAGTCCCGTTATGAAGTCAACATTTCTTTTGCCTTTTTCACTACCTGTTGCACTTGCATGTTTAATTTAAGGGACTGGTGTACAAGGGCACCCAAAACGTGTTGCACCTCCTCATTTCCTGATCGATCTATTCATGATTATCAAACACAATCTCATTGAATTGTGGAGCTTACTCACCAGGCTGAAGGGCCTACTTCTGCTCCACCACCTTATCTTCTTATTTTCTCCTCATTCTGCAAAAGACAGATCAACGCTAAAGCAAGGTACCACAACTGCTGGAGATCTGATATAGAAACAAAGTGCTGAAAAAATGCAGACAATCTGACAGCACCTATAGACGAAGAGTTCTGTCAAACGCATCAGAGCGTATCCCTTATCCTCACTATCCATACGACTAGCAGTGCATTCAAAGGATGTTTCGTCATCATCGTACACATCCTTACACCCTTGTCATCGTTCCAAACGGACCAATCATATCAGCACACTTTAGATCTTTCTCCATCATCCCAAATTTGTCAAAAACTTCCCATGTGTTGGACTTATCTTTTTGTCTCCTCCCTGCTTATTGTCCAAATTCCCAAACTCTTCTTCCAAGTGCATTAGTGTAGTGTACAACTTTCAATCTGGTTTATTGTATTGACTGCCCTCAACGTAGTCTTCTATGACTAGGGAGACCAAGCACATATTGTCAGACTGCCTTCAGTCTACCATCCCGTTCACATGTGACCATAACAGCTTTCCAGTGAAAACCAACACAAGTTAGAGGAACAGCATCTCATTTTCTCTGAGGATCCTTTTACAGCTGTTTGGGCTCAATGTTGAATTTGACAAATTCAGACTTTGAATCTTTCCTCCACTTAGATATTTTCCCTTCACTCATATCCACTGAGTATACCTAATTTCTTTCTTATGGTTTTGCTTTCAGTCAGAACTTATTTTCCTTCTGTAATTCGCTGCTACACTGGATCCATGTCTCTTCTCTGCAAAAATTACCATCTCTTTGTGCTTTGTTTTGACACGAAAGATCTCCAAATGCCCCAAGATCTTCGATTCCAATTGCCCACTCTGTTTTCAACAATACAAAGCACGTGACTTTCCACCTGTCCTTAGTTCTAAAGAACAGTTTGCAACAGCAACCTGTTGTGTCACTGATGACCATTCGTTAGCCAGAAAATGAACATTTCTGAATGTTCTGGCACAAAATAACTCTATAATTCTCCCCAAAGATTTAGTTGATTTGAAGAAGTGCAATGTTTGAACAAGTTTCTCTTTTCCTCCAGTGGACAGGTTCCTGTGTGTGAGAGTGTTTTGTTTTTATTCTCAAGAGAGCTGGCAAAGGTAGATGTGCCAATCTGTATCGGTTAACAATGGCAGGACAGTGGCCAGTTCTGGAAGTTCAGTTATTTTTTCCTGGTTTGCTTTAGTTGTAGCAGAGAACGTGATAGTAATTGTAGCAGAAGCTTCTAAGGTGGAATAAAGGTTCCATGCTTCAGCAGGTGATTCTTTACTGGCTACTCCCTCTGAAATCTTTCCTGTTTGTAAGAACCAGTGTTTGAATTTTGCTAATGGGTGTATTTATGGGATGTTGCGATAATTGGAACAGTTCCTTGTTACGTTGCTATGTCGAGTCAGTTGGGTTTTCAAATGGTTGAGTTATTCTAAATTATGTTTGATTTCATTCGAGTTTCAATGATAGCATTGAAATAAATTCTGTTTTACTTCAAGCCGTGTGGTTTGATCAGCTGCATCACTCCTGGAATATCCTCTACGCATCTGCCTTTAAAGTAAGAAAATGTTAGGGTCAAGGCTAACTTAGATTAGATTACAGTGTGGAAACAGGCCCTTCGGCCCAACAAGTCCACACCGACCCGCCGAAGCAAAACCCACCCATACCCCTACATTTACCCCTTACCTAACACTACAGGCAATTTAGTATGGCCAATTCACCTGACCCTGCACATCTTTGGATGGTGGGAGGAAACCGGAGCACCCGGAGGAAACTCACGCAGACACGGGGAGAACGTGCAAACTCCACACAGTCAGTCGCCTGAGGTGGGAATTGAACACGGGTCTACTGACACTGTGAGGCAGCAGTGCTAACCACTGTGCCACCGTGCCGCCCAACTTCCTGAAATATATTGAGGAGATCTGGCCTGGCCCACAACAATATGCAGCCTCCAGTAGCATCACTCCAAACTCTTGGTACTGGCTCTCTGTTTGTTAAATTTCACATCCATTGATTTTCAGCCTGATATTATCCTACTTCTCGATCTAGCTGGTTTAGATTCTTCTCTTTAAATTCTGACTACTGTATGAGCCTCATGTACCACCTGTGTGAGAATAGGAGGAGGATCCCCGGACTGTTCTACCATATTGCTAAATCATGTCTGATCACTGTGTTAGCTCCTCGCAGCAACCAATTACAACGATGCTTCAGATAATGCATAATGGAAGACACTTCACCAAAGCATTAATTATGCAGAAAATAATACTGCGAAACATTCTAACTTGCAGCCAGGAATCACCAACACACCTTGAAGTTTTTTTTTCAAAGTGCTATTTCTGAAGACGAAACAAGAGCGAACTGATTTCGAGGGAGAGCCAGGAATTCGCAGGTTTTGCGTTATTTTCAATAGTGATTAATGACAGACATTTCTATCGGGCATACATCGCGAAGTAGAAAGTGGTCTATCACGATCAAGGACTGATGTGGAGGCGCCAGTGTTCGACTGGAGTGGAGAAGGTCAGAAGTCACACGACACCACTTTATATTCCAACTTGTTTATTTGAAAAATCAAAAACTTTCGGAGCGTTGTTACTTCCTCACTTCACTTGAAAGCTTGTGATTTCGTGTGATTTCTGACAGAAGGGTTGTAGCCACCTTCCTCGAAATCAGTTCGCTCTTGTTTCGTCTTCAGAAATAGCACTTTGAAAAAAAAAACTTCAAGGTGTGTTGGTGATTCCTGGCTGCAAGTTAGAATGTTTCGCAGTATTATTTTCTGCATAATTAATGCTTTGGTGAAGTGTCTTCCATTATGCATTATCTGAAGCATCGTTGTAATTGGTTGCTGCGAGGAGCTAACACAGTATTCCGCCTTCTTTACTGTTCAGTTTTCAAATCTGAGCATGCGCAGTGAGCCTCATGAGTTGGGCGGGCAGGAAATCTCAGCCTGAAGAACAACGCGGGAGGTTCTGAAAAGCATATTCCGGCCCCTTGAGGAGCATGCGCGCTACCAGTACCCTGCCATAGAGCTCTTTCCAAGCCGCATTGGATAGTGGGAACTGCAACCTCCATTGCTCAACTTCTGTCTGTGAGTCTTCAGTAGACAAGTAGGAGGCCGGAAGAACACAGCAAGGCAGGCAGCATTAGGAGGTGAAGAAATCAGCGCTTCATGTGGGCGGCACGGTGGCACAGTGGTTAGCACTGCTGCCTCACAGGGCTGGAGACTCGGGTTCAGTTCCCGCCTCAGGCGACTGACTGTGTGGAGTTTGCACGTTCTCCCCGTGTCTGCGTGAGGTTTCTTCCGGATTGCGCTTCGGCGGGTTGGTGTGGACTTGTTGGTCCGAAGGGCCTGTTTCCACGCTGTAAAGTAATCTAATCTAACTCTTCTTTCTGCATCCATCCCTGTTTCTATCTCAACAGACGCTGCTCGACTGTCCGAGCTGTCAGGCATTTTCTGCTGGAGAGTGTGGTGCTGGAAAAGCACAGCAGGTCAGGCAGCATCCGAGGAGCAGGAGAATCGAATTTTGAGCAAGAGCTTTTCATTAGGAATTCCTGTCGGAGGGCCCTTGCCGGAAACGTCGATTCTCCTGGTCCTCGAGTGCTACCTGAAAGTTGTGCTTTTCGAGCACCACAATCTCGAATCTGATCTCCAGCATTTGCAGTCCTCTCTATTTCCAAGTACTTTCCGCGTTTTGGCTTTGGATTTTAACCATGCTTTCTCCCACATGTGGCAGAATCTGCACATTTCTTCGACCTGTGTAATGGGCGATGCCAGATCCCCCTCAAACATTTCAAGAATGTAGCCCAGACCCTGACTTGGATAGTTCTTTAAGCATGTGTAAGTGGAAATTCCAGGACAGATGCTGCTGGTCAACTCAACTTTATTTAAAAAAACAGAATTTCAGATATTAGGATATGGCAGACAGTGAGAGAGTTCAACAGCAGCAGCATGAGAATAGGAGGAAACATGTTTGAGGTGTTGCTGAGCTACTGGTGAGCTGTCCAGGCCAGTGAAGTGAGGTAACCGGTTATGGTGCCCCTCTGTACGTTGGTGGTTGGCTAACATGATGCCACTATTTAAGAAATGCTATAAGGAAAAATCAGAGAAATATAGATTGGTGAGCCTGACATCAGTCGTGTGCAAGCTGTTGGAGGGAATCTGAGGGACAGGATTTCCATGTATTTGGAAATGCAAGGACAGAATAGGGATAGTTAACATAGTTTTGTGCACGGTAAATCATGTTTCACATACATGATTCAGTTTTTTAAAGAACTAGCAAAGAGGATTGCTGAGGGCAACGTGGTGGGTGTAATCTTTGTGGACTCGGTGTTTGACAAGATTCCTCATGGTAGACTAGTTAGCAAGTTTAGATTACACAAGGTACAAGGAGAATTAGTCATTTGGATGCAGAACTGGCTCGAAAGTAGAGTGGTTGCACAGAGTTGCATTTCAGACTAGAGGCCTGTGATCAGCGGTGTGTCACAACGATCAATGCTGTGTTCACTGCGTTTTTTCACTTATATTAATGATTTCGATGTGACCATAGGTGGGACAGACAAAAAGTTTGCAGAAGGTACCAAAATTGGACGTGTAGAGAAGAGCAAAGAAGGCTACTGCAGAGTACAATGGGATCTTGATCATATGGGCCAATGGCCTGAGGAGAGGCAGATGGAGTTCAATTTAGATAAATGTAAGATGCAGCATTTTGGAAAGGTAAATAAGGGCAGGAGTGATACACTTAATGGTAATGCCCCTGGGAGTGTTGCTCAACAAAGAGACCTTGGAGTGCAGGTTAATAATTCCTGGAATGTGAATTCACTGGTCGATAGGATGGTGAAGAAGGCATTTGGTATGCTTTCCTTTACTGGTCAGAGCACTGAGTATAGGAATTGGGAGGACATGTTGCAGCTGTACACGACATTGATTAGGCCACTTGTGGAACATTGTGTGCAATTGTGGTCTCCTTCCTATTGGTTGAATGTCGTGACATTTTAAAGTGTTCTGAAAAGAATTACTAGGATATAGCCAGGGTTGCAGGGTTTGAGCTATAAGGAGAGGATGAATAGTCTGCGGCTGTTTTCCCTGGAGCATCGGAGGCTGAGGGTGATCATACAGAGGTTCATAAAACATGAGGGGAATGGATAGGGTAAATAGACAAGGTCTTGTACATGAGGTGGGAAAGTCAAGAATTAGAGGGCATAGATTTAGAGTGAGAAGGGAAAGAAATAAAAGGGACTTAAAGGGTAACTTTTTCACACAGAGGTTGGTGCATGCATGGAATGAGTTGCCAGAGAAAATGGTGGACTCAAGTGCAATTTAATATTTAAAAGGCATCTGAGTGGGTATCTGAAAAGGAAAGAGCTTCGAAGGATATGGGCCAAGTGCTGAAAAATGAGACAAGTTTAGTTTAGGATATCTGGTCGGCATGGATGAGTTAGACTGAAGGGTCTGTTTCTGGTTGTAGGTTTGCTTGCTGAGCTGGAAGGGTCATTTTCAGAGGTTTTGTCACCATACGAGGTAACATCTTCAGTGAGCTTCTAGACGAAGCACTGCTCGTGTCTGCTGCTTTCTATTATATGTTTGGGTTTCCTTGTATTGGTGATGTCATTTCATGTGGTGACATTATTTCCTCTGGTGATGACATTTCCTGTTCTTTTTCTCAGGGAGTGGTACATGGGGTCCAAGTCAATGTGTTTGATGATAGAATTTCGTTTGGAATGCCATGCCTCTAGGAATTCTCGTGCATGTCTCTGTTTGACTTGTCTGATGATGGATATGTTGTCCCAGTCGAAGTGCGGTCCTTCCTTATCTGTATGTAAGGATACTAGTGATAGAAGGTCATGTCGTTTTGTGGCTAGTTAATATTCATGTATCCTGGTGGCTAGTTTTCTGCCTGTTTGTCCAATGTAGTATTTGTTACAGTTCTTGCATGGTATTTTGTGAATGAAATTAGTTTGCTTGTTGTTTGTATAGGGTCTTTCAACTTCATTAGCTGCTGTTTTACTATGTTGGAGGGCTAGTGGACTACCATGATGCCAAAGGATCTCAGTGATCTGGCAATCCTTTCTGAGATATCTTTGATGTCGTGGAGAGTGGCTGGGGTTTCTGGACGCGTTTTGTCTGCTTGTTTGGGTTTACTGCTGAGAAATCGGCGGACTGTATTCATTGGGGACCCATTCTATTTGAATATACTGTATAGGTGATTTTCCTCTGCTCTGCGTAGTCCCTCTGTGCTGCAGTGTGTGGTGACTCATTGACATAATGTTCTGATGCAACTTCTTTTGTGGATGTTGGGATGATTGCTTCTGTATTTCAATAATTGGTTCGTATGTGTTGTTTTCCTTTCGACGCTGGTTTGAAGTTCCCCATTGGCTATTCGCTCTCCTGTGACATCTAAGAACGGCAGTTTGATGTTGGTTTCCTGCTCTTTACAGACTTTTATGCCAGTAAACGTATTATTGATGTTCTTGATGCATTCCTCTAATTTGTTTCATTTAGAGATGACACAGGTGTCATCCATGTCGCGGATCCAAAGTTTGGGGATGGATGGTTGGCAGAGCTGTTTGTTCGAGTCTCTGCATTACTGTCCCTGCTAAGAATCCTGACATCGGAGATCCCATGGTTGTTCCGTTGGTTTGTCTGTAGGTTTTGTTCTTGAAGACGAAGTACGTAGTGAGGCATAGGTCCACTAGCTTGATGACATAGTCCTTGCTGATGAAGTTACCGGTGTTCAGTGTATGTGTCTTTGGGTCTTTTAATAGTGTAGTCAGTGTTTCCTTGGCCAGGATGATTTAGTGGAGCCAGCCAGAATTCTTAAATTTAGGCATGGGCAAGCTGTACTGAACAGTCTGTTTCCGTGCTGTACATCTCCATGGCTCTATTTCGGTCTGCGCTGCACAAATTCTCCCATTTAACAATCCTGCACAAACTTTCCCTTTGAGTATAATCCTGTTAAGGTTCTCCTGCTCAGAATTTAATGACACCTGCATAAATTCTCCAATTGTTGATGCCCTGCATCAATCCCTTTCATTCTTTCCACGTACGGTGCCCTGCTACTTTTTTTCATTCAGTAGTTGAACTGAATCTCCAATTTACTGATGTTGGAACATTTCTTCTTTCTATTGATTCCCCACCCCTATTCTCTAATTCAGACATGCTTTGTTCCAATTCTCTAATATATTGACGCTACCACTAAATTTCTAATGCAATGGCACTATGCACCAAATCACCCATTTACTGATATCCACCAATTCTCCGACTTACTCATACCCCTATATTAATTTTTGCATTTACTGATGCGCTCGCCCGATTCTTCCATTTAGGAGTGCCCTATTCTAATTGTCCCATTCACTGGTTCCATCCTGAGTTCTCTAATTTAGTTCCACCGTGCACCAGTTCTTCCATTTCGTATTTGTCTGCAACAAATCGCCCATGTATTCCGCTGCCAGAATTCTCTAATCTTGGCGATCGCGAGATCAATTCTTTAATCCTGCACGTATCCTCCCTGCTGCATTGAACTGCAGCACCTCTCACATTTCGTGGTGTACTGTACTGAATCTCCACCACTCATAATTTGCAACATTTGCCCTATTTACTGATTCGCTGCACGTGTTCCCCAATTTGCTCCAAATCTCGAAATTATCAGCACCATGCACCAGGTCTCTCATTTACTGATGCTCCGCACCAATTCTTCAATTGAGTGTTGCTTAGCACCATTTCCCCCAATTGCTGATGTCGTGAACAATTCTCCACTCAGTGTTGCCCTACAACAATCATCATATTGACTGATGCCTTCGCCCAGTTTAGGGGTGCCATACTCGAATGCTCCCATCCAGTATTGTACTGCACCAATTCTCTCATAACTTACTATACTGCACCAATCCTCCCATTATCCGATGCCCTGTTCAAAATATCATATTCAGATAATCTCTTGTCCAATTCTTCCATTTAGTAATTCCTTGCAATGAATCTCCAGTTTAGTGGAGCACTGCCAGAATTCTTAAATTAAGACATGGACAAGTTGGACTGTACTGTACATCTCTATGGCTCTATTTAGGGCTCTGGTGCACCAATTCTCCCATTTGCCAATCCCGCACAAATCTGAGAAATGGATCAACTGTCCCTTTGAGTGAAATCTTGCCCCAGTTCTCCCAATTTATGGCACCTGCATGAATTCTCCAATTTCCTTCCATTTAGGCGTGGCCTGATACACTTCTGCCAAGCACTGGTGCCTGTTGAATTGTTTTCATTTAATGGTGCACTGAACTGAATTTCCAGTTTACTGATGCTTGCAGAATTTCTTCTTTTAACTGGTTCCCTGGCCTATTCCACAATTTAGAAATGCTCTGTTCCAATTCTCTAACATTTTGGCACTTCCACGCATTTTATAACGTAATGGCACTGTGGACCGAATCTCCCAATTATTGATTCTCCCCAAATTTCCCGTTCACTCATACCTTCTTCCATTATCGATGTCCTGAACAAGTTTTCCACTCAATGTTGCCCAAGCAAACCATCATATTGACTGATTCCCTCCCTTAATTAAAGGGTACCCACCTCTAATTCCTCAATCTAGCATTTTCCTACCCCAATTCTCCCATTTAGTGCCGTACAGCACCAACTCTCCCATTATTTGTTGCACTGTTCCAAGTTATCATATTTGAGATTTTTGAGGAAGTTACAAAGAATTGATGAGGGCAGAGGGGTAGATATGATCAATATGGACTTCAGTAAGGCGTTTGACAGGGTTCCCCAAGGGAGACTGATTAACAAGGCTGGATCTCACAGAATACAGGGAGAACTAGCGATTTGGATACAGAACTGGCTCAAAGGTAAAGGAGGGTTGTTTTTCAGGCTGGAGACCTGTGACCAGTGGTGAGCCACAAGGATCGGTGCCGGGTCCTCTACTTTTTGTCATTTTCATAAATGATGTGGATGCGAGCATAAGATGTGCAGTTAGCAAGTTTGCAGATGACACCAAAAAGGTGTAGTGGACTGTGAAGAAGGTTACCTCAGATGACAACAAGATCTTGACCAGATGGACCAATGGGCTGAGAAGTGGCAGATGGAGTTTAATTTAGATAAATGCGAGGTGCTGCAGTTTGGGAAAGCAAATCTTAGCAGGACTTATACACTGAATGGTAAGATTCTCAGGAGTGTTGCTGAACAAAGAGACCTTGGAGAACAGGTTCATAGCTCCTTGAAAGTGGAATCGCAGGTAGATAGGATAGTGAAGAAGGTAGTTGATATGCTTTCCTTTATCGGTCAGCGTATTGAGTACAGGAGTGGGGAGGTCATGTTGCAGCAGTACAGGAAATTGGTTAGGCCACTGTTGGAATATTGCGTGCAGTTCTGGTCTCCGTCCTGTCGGAAAGATGTTGTGATACTTGAAAGGGTTCAGAAAAGATTTACAAGGATATTGCCACGGTTGGAAAATTTGAGCTATAGGGAGAGGCTGAACAGGCTGGGGCTGTTTTCCCTGGAGCGTCGGAGGCTAAGGGATGATCTTATAGAGGTTTACAAAATTATGAGGGGCATGG
This sequence comes from Chiloscyllium plagiosum, assembly GCF_004010195.1. NCBI lineage: Eukaryota > Metazoa > Chordata > Chondrichthyes > Orectolobiformes > Hemiscylliidae > Chiloscyllium > Chiloscyllium plagiosum. The sequence goes on along the minus strand of NC_057746.1, from coordinate 23,778,861 downwards.
ATAGTGAAAATAGGTAAAGTCTTTTCCCTGATGTCGGCGAGTCCTGAACTAGAGGGCATAGGTTTAGTGTGTGAGAAGAAAGATATAAAAGAGACCTAAGGGGCAACTTTTTCACACAAAGGGTGGTACAGATATGGAATGAGCTGCCAGAGGAAGTGGTGGAGGCTGGCACAATTGCAACATTTAAGAGGCATTTGGATGGGTATATGAATAGGAAGGGTTTGGAGAGATATGGGCCAGGTGCTGGCAGGTGGGACTAGATTGGTTGGGATATCTGGTCGGCATGGACGGGTTGGACCGAAGGATCTGTTCCCATGCTGTACATTTCTATGATTCTATGACTCTATCTGATGCTCTATTTCAAATTCCACTGGCGCACGGAACTAAATTCCCATTGACTGATGCTTACAACATTTCTTCGTTTTGTTGACCCCTGACAGCATTTCCCAATTTAGACATGATCTGTTCCAGGTTTCTAATATATTGGCAATCCCACCAATGTTCTAATGCACACCGAACATCCTATTTCTTGATTCCCACTATCTCTCCCATTTCCTCATACATCTGTACTAATTCTTCCATTTACTGACGCCCTGGACTGATTCTACCATTTAGGAGTGCCCTACTCCAAGTCTCCCATTTACTAGTGCCATGCCTCAATTCTATAATATAGTTCCACTGCCCACCAGTTTTTTTTTCCATTTAATATTTCTGTGCAACAATTAGCGCTCTCATTTAGTGCTATACAGCCCCAATTCTCCCATTAGTTGCTACACTGCACCATTTAACGCTATACGGTCGAATTCTCCCATTTAGTGCGACATTGCCCCATTTCCCCAACTTAGTGCTACACTGAACCAACTCTCAGTATTGAGTATTGTTTTGCCCAAATTCTCCTTTTTACTCTGATACACATCTTCAACACAATGGTGCCCTGCTCAACTTTTTTTTTCATTTTGTGATACCCTACATCATATCTCCATTTTGCTTCTTCTTTGCAACTTTTCCCCTGCCGACTGATTCACTACCCACATTCTCCAATTTACATATGCTCTTAATTCTCCCTGTACCAATTCTCTCATTTACTGATGCCCTGTACCAATTCAATGTTGCCCACATCATTTGCCATATTTACTGATGCCTTTGCTCAATTATTCCCTAATAGGAGTACCCTCCTCTAATTCTCTGATTTAGTGGTGCCATTAACCAATTCACTGATATAGATCCACGGTGCAGTTCTTCCATTTTGTAGTTTGTGCAACAGTTCTCCCATTTAGGGCTCCACATCCCTGCGTCATTTCTCCATTTACCACTCTTGCACAGATCCTCTTTTCGTTCTCAACTCTCCTATTGAATATTATCCTGCTCCAGTTCTCTAACTTGATGCACAAATTCTCTAATTTACTGGCACTGGCATCAATTATTGATACCCCGTATCAATTCTCTCATTTAGTTGTTCCCTGATACAATGCATATACTTTTTTCCTTTAGTGGGGAGCTGAACAGAATCTCCAATTTAAAGATGGTTCCAACATTTCTCCTTTGCATTGATTCTGTGCTCCCATCCTCCCACGCTCTGATCCAATTCTTTAATATATTATCAAACCCAGCAATTTTCGAATGTGAACAATGTTCAAAATCTCCCATTTACTGATGCCCAATAATTCTCCCATTTATTCATACCCCTATTCTTCCATTTACTGATGCCTAGAACAATTCTGCAACTTGGGAGTGCCCTACTCTAATTCTCCCATTTACTGG
>NC_057746.1:23765333-23775219 GCF_004010195.1 Chiloscyllium plagiosum | reverse complement strand
TGTGTGGCTATTAGGGATAGCTGGTCGTGTCGTTTCGTGGCTAGTTGATGTTCGTGGATGTGGATTGTTAGCTGTCTTCCTGTTTGTCCTATATCGTGTTTTGTGCAGTCCTTGCATGGGATTTTGTACGCTACGTTAGTTTTGCTCATGCTGGGTATCGGGTCCTTAGTTTTGGTGAGTTGTTGTCTGAGAGTGGCTGTTGGTTTGTGTGCTGTTATAAGTCCTAGTGGTCGCAGTAGTCTGGCTGTCATTTCAGAGATGTTCTTGACGTATGGTAGTGTGGTTAGTCCTTTGGGTTGCGGCATGTCCTCGTTCTGTTGTCTTTCCCTTCGGCATCTGTTAATGAAATTGCGAGGATATCCATTTTTTGCGAATACCTTGTATAGGTGTTCCTCTTCCTCTTTTTGCAGTTCTGGTGTGCTGCAGTGTGTTGTGGCCCTTTTGAACAGTGTCATGATGCATACGTCAAGAACATCTCTGAAATGACAGCCAGACTACTGCCATTTGGAGAACTAGCCATTTGGATACAGAACTGGCTCAAAGGTAGAAGACAGAGGGTGGTTGTGGAGGATTGTTTTTCAGACTGGAGACCTGTGACAAATGAAGTGACAGAAGGTTCGGTGCTGGGCCCTCTACTTTTTGTCATGTACATAAATGATTTGGATGCGAGCATAAGAGGTGCAGTTAGTAAGTTTGCAGATGACACCAAAATTGAAGGTGTAGTGGACAGCGAAGAGGGTTACCCCTGGATCTTGACCAGATGGGTCAATGGGCTGAGAAGTGGCAGATGGAGTTTAATTCAGATAAAAGCCAGGTGCTGCATTTTGGGAAAGCAAATCTTAGGACTAATACACTTAATGGTAAGGTCCCAGGGAGTGTTACTGAACAAAGAGACCTTGGACTGCTCCTTGAAAATTGAGTCGCAGGTAGATAGGATAGTGAAGAAGGCGTTTGGTATGCTTTCCTTTATCGGCCAGAGTATTGAGTACAGGAGTTGGGAGGTCATGTTGCGGCTGTACAGGACATTGGTTAGGCCACTGTTTAAATATTGCGTGAAATTCTGATCTTCTTCCTATCAGAAAGATGTTGTGAAACTTGAAAGGGTTCAGAAAAGATTTACAAGGATGTTGCCACGGTTGGAGGATTTGAGCGAGAGGGAGAGCCTGACAGGCTGGGAGGCTGATGGGTGATTTAATAGAGGTTTACAAAATTATGCGGGACATGGATAGAATAAATATGCAAAGTCTTTTCCTTGGTGTCGGGGAGTCTTGAACTAGAGGGCATAGATTTAGGGTGAGAGGGTAAAGATATAAAAGAGACCAACGGAGCAACGTTTTTTGCACAGAGGGTGGTACGTGCATGGAATTAGCTGCCAGAGGAAGTGGTGGAGGCTGGTACAATTGCAACGTTTAAAAGGCATTTGGATGGGTATATGGATAGGAAGGGTTTGGAGGCATATGGGCCGGGTGCTGGCAGGTGGGACTAGATTGGGTTGAGATATTTTATCAGCATGGACGGGTTGGACCGAAGGGTCTGTTTCCATGCTGTATATTTCTATGATTCTATGACTCTAGTGGTGCTCTGCATCGAATCTCCACTTTACAGCTCCTTTACAACATTTCTCAGACTTACAGATTCCATGCCTATCTTCTCCCATTTGCATGTGCCTTTATTATCACCCTGCACCAATTCTCTTACTTACTAATACTATGCACCAATTCTTAAATTCACTGTTGCCTAACACCAATTTCCCCGTTTCCTGATGTCCTGAACAAGGTCTCCACTCAGTGCTCTCCTTACCAAATATTTGTGACGACCCAGCCCAATTGTCCCGTTTAGGTGTGTCCCACTCTAATTCTCCCATTCAGTATTGACCTACTGCGTTTCTCCTATTTAGTGCTGCACTGCTCCAATTCTTCTATTACATCCTATTCTGCACCAATTGGCCCGTTTAGGGCTAGACTGCCCAAATTCTCCCATTTACTGTGGCCTGCCCCAATTCTCCCATTTAGTGAGACACGACACTAATTCTCCCCTTTTGGGCTATTCAACTGAAGTTTCCCTTTTAGTGCGCCACTGCCCCAATTTTCCCATTTCATGGTACATGATCGAATCCTCTCATTTAATGTGACACTGCCCCAACTTTCTGATTCAGTACAACAATGCCCAAATTCTCCCGTGTAGTGATAAACTGCACCAATTCTCCCATTTACTGCCACACTTCTCTAATTATCCCATTTAGCGTGACACTGCCCCAATTCTCCCATTTAGTGAGAACCTGAACCATTTTTCCCATTTAGTGCAACATTGCACCAACTCTCAGTATTGAGCATTGTCTTGCCCGAATACTCTCTTTTACTCTGATACACATCTTCAACACAATAGTGCCCTGTTCAATGTTTTTCTTCCATTTAGTGGTGCCCTACATGGATCAAAGTGTTGCTCCTTTGCAACATTTCTCCGACTTACGGATTTCATGCCTGTTTTCTCCCATGTATCTGGGGTCTTATTACAACGTTGCACCAATTTTCTCATTTACTGATGCCATGTACCAGTTCTCCAATTCCCTGTTGTCCAACACCAATTCCCCGTTTCCTGATGTCCTGAACAAGTTCTCCACTCAGTGTTGCCCTGCATCAAATATTAATGATGCCCCAGCCCAATTGTCGCGTTAATGCTACATTGCACCAACTGTCAGTTTGAGTATTGTCTTGCCCGAAATCTCTATTTTGCTCTGATACACATTTTCAACACAATGGTGCCCTGCTCAATATTTTTTTCCATTTAGTGTTGCCCTACCTGGAGTAAAGTGATGCATGTTTACAATGTTTATCTGACTTACGGATTCCAGTCGTGTGTTCTCCCATTACATGTGCTCTTATTACCACCGTGCACCCATTTTCTTATTTAATGATGCCATTCACTAATTCTCTAAATCCCTGTTGCCCAACAACAATTCCCCCACTTCCTGATTTCATGAACATGTTCTCCACTCGGTATTGCCCCAAAGCAAATATTGGCTGATGTCCCAGCCAATTGTCCCATTTAGGGGTGTCTGCTCTAATTCTCCTATTCAGTATTGACTTTCCCCAAATCTCCTATTTAGTGCTACACTAAATAGTGTGCCCATTTCATCCTATTCTGCACCAATTCTCCCATCCAATGCTACATGTTCCAATTCTCCCATTTTGTGCTACACTGCCCCTTTTCTTGCATTTATTGTCAGAATTCTCTACTTCTGGCGACACCTATATCAAATTCCCAATACGGGGATCCTGCACGAATCCCACCTTTTGTGGTGAACTTTACCAGCTCTCCCATTTAGGTATTCCCAGACGCACATTTTCCACATAATGGTGCGCTGCTCAAATTGTTTTCATTTCGTGGTGCCGTGCATCGAATCTCAACTTTACTGCTGCTTTGCAAAATTTCTCTGACTTACTGATTCCATGCCTGTGTTCTCCCATTTACGTGTCCTCTTAATACCTCCCGGCACCAATTCTCTTATTTACTGACACCATGCACCAATTCTCCAATTCACTGCTGCTCAACACCAATTTCCCCATTTCCTAATGTCCTGAACAAGTTCTCCAGTCAGTCCTGCCCTACACCAAATATTCGTGATGGCCCAGCCCAATTGTCGCATTTAGAGCTGCCCCACTCTAATTCTCCTATTCAGTATCGACGTACCCCAATTCTCCTATTTCGTGCTACCCTGCACCCCATTATCCCATTTCATCCTATTCTGCACCAATTCTCCCACTTAGGGCTAGACTGCCCCAATTCTCCTATTTATTGCGACATTATCCAATTCTACCATTTAGTGTGATACGACCCTAATTCTCTCATATTGGGCTATTCAACCAAAGTCTTCCATTTAATGTGACAGTGCCCCAACTTTCTGATTCAGTACTACAATGCCCAAATTCTCCCACTTAGTGCTACTCTGCCCAAATTCTCCCATTTAGTGCTAAACTGCACAAACTCTCCCATTTACTACTAAACTGCACCAATTCTCCCATTTAGTGCTACATTGCCCCAGCTCCCCCATTTCGTGCTACACTGCCCCAATTCTCCTATTTCGTGCTGCACTGCACCAATTCTCCCATTTCGTGCTATACTGCCCTAATTTCCCCATTTAGCATGACACTGCCCCAATTCTGCCATTTAGTGTGATATTGCACCAACTCTCAGTATTGAGTGTTATCTTGCTCAAATTCCCTCTTTTACTCTGACATATCTTCAACACAATGGTGCCCTGCTCAATGTTTCTTTCCATTTAGTGGTGCTCTATGTGGAGTAAAGTTTGCAACATTACCGACTTACGGATTTCATGCCTGTGTTCTCCCATTTACATGTGGTCTTATAACCACCCTGCACCAATTCTCTTATTTATTGATGCCATGCGCCAATTCTCCAATCTGCTGTTGCCTGACAACAATTACCCCATTTTTCTGTTGTCCGGAAACAAGTTCTTCACTCAGTGTTGCCGGACACCCAAATATTAGTGATACCCCAACCCAATTGTTCCATTTGGGGTGTGCTACTCTAATCCTCCTATTCAGTATTGAGCTTCTCCAATTCTCTTGTTTAGTGCTACACTGCACCCATTCTCCCAATTCATCCTATTCTGCACCAATTCTCCCATATAGGGCTAGACTGCCACAATTTTCCCATTTAGTGTGACACTGCCCCAATTTTCACAATTAGTGCAACATGACCCTAAATCTCCCATTTTGTACTATGCAACTGAAGTCTCCCTTTCATTGTGACACTGACCCAATTTTCCCATTTAATGCTCCATGGTCCAATCCTCCCATTTATGCGGCACTGCCCCAACTTTCCCATTTGTACTACTCTGCCCAAATTCTCCCATGTAAAGCTAAAAGGCACTGCATCTCCCATTTAGTGCTACTCTGCCACACCTCCCCCATTTAGTGCGACACTGCCCCAATGCTCCCATTTCGTCTTACACCGCCCCAATTCTCCCATTTAGTGAGAACCTGCACCATTTCTTCTATTTAGTGCAACATTGCATCAACTCACAGTATTGAGTATTGCCTTGCCAAAATTCTGTCTTTTACACTGATACACATCTTGAACACAATGGTGCCCTGTTCAATGTTTTATTTTTCCATTTAGTGGTGCCCTACGTGGAGTAAAGTGGTGCTCTTTTGCAACATTTCTCTGACTTATGGATTCCATGCCTGTGTTCTCCCATTTATCCGTGCACTTGTTGCCACCTTGCACCAATTTTCACATTTATTGATGCCATGTACCAGTTCTCCAATTCACTGTTGTCCACCACCAATTCTCCCGTTTCCAGATGTTCTGAACAAGTTCTATGCTCAGTGTTGCCCTTCACCAAATATTAGTGATGCCCCATCCCAATTGTTGCATTTAGGGGTGCGCTACTCTAATTCTCCCATTCGTGATTATCATTCCTCAATTCTCCCATTTAGTGCTACACTGCACCCATTCCCTCATTTCATCTAATTCTGCACCAATTCTCCAATTTAATGCTAAACGCCCCAATTCTCCTATTTTGTGCTACCCTGCACCAATTCTCGCTTTTAGTGCCAAAATTGTCTTGCCTTGGCGGCTCCTACATCAAATTCCCAAATCTGATCCTGCGTCAATCCTACCTTTACTGGTGAAATGTACAAACTCTTCCATCTAGTTATTCCATGACACACATTTTCCACATAATGTTGCCCTGCTCGAATTATTTTCATTTAGTGGTGCCCTGCATCAAATCTCCATTTCACTGCTCTTTTGCAACATTTCTCTGACTTACGGATTCCATGCCTGCGTTCTCCCATTTACATGTGCTGTTAATACTGCCCTGCACCAATTCTCTTATTTACTGAAGTCATGCACCAATTCTCCAATTCGCTGTTGCCCAACTCCCCCATTTTCTAATGTCCTGAAATAGGTTCCCCACTCAGGGTTGCCCTGCAACAAATATTGTCCAGTGCCCCAGCCCAATTGTCCCATTTAGGAGTGCGCTACTCTAATTCTCTCATTCAGTATAGACCTAACCCAATTCTCCTATTACGTGCTACACTGCAGCCATTCTCCCATTTCATTCTATTGTGCACCAAATCTCCCATTTAGGGCTAGACTACCCAAATTTTCCCATTTAATGTGACACAACCCTAATTCTCCCATTTAATGCAACACTGGCCCAACTTTCCCATTCAGTACTACAATGCCGAAATTCTCCCATTTAGAGCTAAACTGCACCAATTTTACCATATAGTGCTACCCTGCCCACTTCCCCCATTTAGTACGATACTGCCCCAATGCCTCCCATTTCGTGCGACACTGCCCCAATTCTCCCAGTTCGTGCTACACTGACCCAATTCTCCCATTTAGCGTGACACTGCCCCAATTCTCCCATTTAGTGCGACATTGCATCAACTGTCAGAATTGAGTAATGTCTTGCCTAAATTCTCTCTTTTACTCTGATGCACGTCTTCAACACAATAGTGCCCCGTTCAATTTTTTTTCCATTTAGTTGTACCCTACGTGGAGAAAATGGTGCTTCTTGGCAATATTTCTCCGACTTATGGATTCCATTTCTGTGTTCTTCCATTTACTTAGTTTCTTCTAACCAACCTGAACCAATTCTCTTATTTTCTGATGCCATGCACCAATTCTCCAATTCGCTGTTGCCCAACACCAATTCCCCCATATCCTGATGTCCTCAAACAAGTTCTCCACTCTGTGTTGCCCTGCAACAAATATTGGCCATTGCTCCAGCCTAATTGTCCCATTTAGGGGTGCGCTACTCTAATTCTCCCATTCAGTATTGACCTACCCCAATTTTCCTATTTCGTGGTATGCCACCCATTCTCCCATTTCATCCTATGTGCACCAATTATCCCATTTAGTGCAACATTGCCCCAATGCTCATTTCGTGCTACACTGCCCCAAATCTCCGATTTCGTGCTACACTGCTCTAATTCTCCCATTTCGTGAGAACCTGCACCCTTTCTCCTATTTAGTGCGATATTGCACCAACTCTCAGTATTGAGTATTGCCTAGCCAAAATTCTCTTTTACTCTGATACACATCTTCAACACAATGATGCCCTGTTCAATGCTTTTTTCCCATTTAGTGGTGCCCTACGTGGAGTAAAGTGGTGCTCTTTTGTAACAGTTCTCCGACTTACGGATTCCATGCTTGTGTTCTCCCATTTATCTGTGCTCGTATTACAACCCTGCACCAATTTTCTCATTTACTGATGCCATGTACCAGTTCTCTAATTCACTGTTGTCCAACACCAATTCCCCTATTTCCCGATGTCCTGAACATGTTCTAAACTCAATGTTGCCCTTCACCGAATATTAATGATGCCCCAGCCCAAGTGTACTATTTAGGGGTGCGCTACTCTAATTCTCCCATTCCTTATTGTCATTCCCCAATTCTCCCATTTAGATGCTGCACAAATCCCTCCTTTTTTGGTGAGCTGTATCATCTCTTCCATTCAGTTATTCCGTAACACACATTTTCCACGTAATGCTGCCCTGCTCAAATTGTTTTCATTTAGTGGTGCCCTGCATCGAATCTCGACTTCACTGCTCTTTTGCAACTGTTCTCCGACTTACAGATTCCAAGCGCACGTTCTCCCATTTACATGTGTTCTTATTACTGCCCTGCACCAATTCTCTTCTTTACTTATTCAATGCACCAATTCGGTTCAAACAATGACTGCAGATACTGGAAACCAGAGTCTAGATTAGAATGGTGCTGGAAAAGCACAGCAGTTCAGGCAGCATCCCAGAAGGTCTTTTGCCCGAAATGTCGATTTTACTGCTCCTCGGATGCTGCCTGAACTGATGTGCTTTTCCAGCACCATTCTAATCTAGACAACGCACCAATTCTCCAATTCGCTGTTGCCCAACACCAATTCCCCCATTTCCTGATATCCTGAAACAAGTTCCCCACTTAGTGTTGCCCTGCAACAAATATTGGTCAGTGCCCCAGCCCAATTTGGGCCATTCAGCTGAAGTCTCTCTTTTAATGTGACACTGCCACAATTTTCCCATTTAATGCTACAATGTCCAAACGTCCCATTTAATACGACATTGCCCCAACTTTCCCTTTCAGTACTACAATGCGCAAATTATCAATTTAGTGCTCCTTTGCTCAAATTCTCCCATTTAGAGCTAAACTGCCCAATTCTCCCATTTAGTGCTACACTTCCCCAGTGCTTCCATTTCGTGCCACACTGCCCCATTTCTCCCATTTAGTGCGACATTGCATCAACTCTCAGTATTGAGTAAAGCCTTGCCAAAATTCTCTCTTTTACTCTGATACTCATCTTCAACACAATGGTGTCCTGTTCAATGTTTTATTTTTCCATTTAGTGGTGCCCTAAATGGAGAAACTGGTGCTCCTTTACAACATTGCTCCAGCTTATGGATTCCATGCCTGTGTTCTCCAATTTACATATGTTCTTATTACCACCCTGACCCAATTCTCTTGTTTTCTGATGCCATGCACCAATTCTCCAATTCGCTGTTGCCCAACATCAATTTCCCCATTCCATGTCGTCGTCAAACAAGTTTTCCACCCAGTGTTGCCCTGCAACAAATATTGGCCATTGCCCCAGCCCAATTTTCCCATTTGGTGGTACGCTACTCTAATTCTCCCATTCAGTATTGACCTACTTAATTCTACTATTTAGTGCTCCACTTGACCTATTCTCCCATTTCGTCCTATTGTGCACCAATTATCTTATTTAGGGCTAGACTGCCACAATTTTCCCATTTAGTGCGACACTGCCGCAATTCTTCCATTTAGCGATAACCTACACCATGTCTCCCATTTAGTGGGACATTGACCCAACTCTCAGAATTGAGTATTGCCTTGCCAAAATTCTCTCTTTTCCACTGATACACATCTTCAACACAATGGTGCCTGTTCTGTGCTTTTCTTTCATTTAATGGTGTCCTACATGAGTCAGGTGGTGCTCCTTTGCAGCATTTCTCCGACTGACGGATTCCATGCCTGTGTTCTCCCATTTATCTGTGCTCTTATTACCACATTGCACCAACTTTCTCATTTACTGATGCCATGTACCGGTTCTCCACTTCACTGTTGCCCAACTCCAGTTCCCCCGTTTCCTGATGTCTTAAGCAAGTTCTCCACTCAGTGTTGCCCTTCACCAAATATTAGTGATGCCCTGGCCCAATTTTTCCATTTCGTGGAGCGTTAATCTAATTCTCCCATTCATGATTGACATTCCCTAATTCTCCCATTTAGTGTACACTGCACCCATTTTCCCATTTCATCCTATTCTACACAAATTCTCCTATTTAATGCTGAACGCACCAATTCTCACTTTTCGTGCCAGCATTATCTTACTTTGGCGGCACCAACATTAAATTTCCAAAACTGATCCTGCATCAATCTTGCCTTCTCTGGTGAATTGTACCCACTCTTCCATTCAGTTATTCCGTGGCACACATTTTCCACATAATGTTGTCCTGCTCAAAATGGTTTCATTTAATGGTGTCCTGCATCGAATCTCCACTTTACTGCTCTTTTGCAACTTTGCTCCAACTTGCAGATTCCGTGCCTGTGTTCTCCCATTTACATGTGCTCTTATTACTACCCTGCACTAATTTTCTAATTTACTGATGCCATACAGCCATTCTCCAATTCACTGTTGCTCAACACCAATTTCCCCCATTTCCTGATGTCTGAAACAGGTTCTCCACTCAGTGTTGCCCTGCACCAAATATTGGCCATTGCCCCAACCCTATTGTCCGATTTGGGGTGCCCAACTCTAATTGCCCCATTCAGTATTGACCTTCCCAAAATCTCCTATTTAGTGCTACACTGCACTATTTCACCCTATTCTGCACTAGGTCTC
>NC_057746.1:23742441-23764833 GCF_004010195.1 Chiloscyllium plagiosum | reverse complement strand
AGGCCCTTTGGCCCAACATGTTTATACTGACCCTCTGAAGAGTAACCCACCCAGACCCATTCCCCTACCCTACTACTCTACAATAAATGCAACAGAGGATCCATCTAATCTTTCTTCGCACAAACTTTGAAGTCTTTCTTTCACCTGAACAAAGCAGTGAGGGAAGGTTAGGCTGTTTTGTCCATCTAGAATCATAGAATCCTGACAGTGTGAAAACAGGCCGTTCAGGCCAAACAAGTCCACACCGACCCTCCCAAGTGAATCCCACACAAACTCATTCCCCTACATTTCCCCCTGACTAATGTACCAAGCCTGCAAAACCTTTAGACTGTGGGAGGAAACCAGAGCACCCAAAGAAAATCCATGCACACACAGGGAGAATGCACAAACTCCACACAGACAGTCATCTGAGGCTGGAATCAAACCTGGGTCCCTGGTGCTGTGAGGCAGTGGTGCTAAGCACTGAGCTACCATGCCATCCCTTGGAACCTAAGTTCACGGAACGTGATATGTTTAAAGAACAACGCTTGTGGATGGCACAGTGGTTAGCACAGCTGCCTCACGGTGCCAGGGACCCAGGCTCGATTCCAGCCTCAGCGACTGTCTGTTTGGGGAGTTTGCACATTCTCCCCGTGTCTGCGTGGTTTTCCTCCGGGTGCTCCGGTTTCTCCCGCAGTCCAAAGATGTGCAGGTCAGGGTGGAATAGCAGTGGTTTGGCTCAGTGCAGACTTGATGGACCCAATGCCCTCTTTCCACACTATAATGGGGGTCTCGGGTGGGTTTTCGGGCGCTGCGAAATTTCCAGGAAGTGGCAGGGCTTTTCTGAATGTCAAAGCCACACCCGTGCTTCCAATCCTCTTCCCCCCACAGTCTTTCTGTCTGTTATTGAAGGCAGTATCTGTTGGCAGCAGCCACCCCGATCAACTGCACTGGCCTCTGGAGCTTCCCGTAGGTAGACCTCCAATATTGTGCCTATGGGCACCGTGCATCGTGGGTATTTGACATACCTCAGTGAGTCAGCATTTTCAACACTGGCGTCCATAGGGAGGGAGAGCTCGTGGGTGGCCTTCTCATCAGTTACTCCCTGAGCCAAAAGGATGTGCACACGCTGGCAATCATACGTTTCCCACTAACCCTGTGTCATGATCTGATCCGTTGTTCGTGAAGAGTTGGAAATAGTTGAGGTGAGCAGGTTTCGAAACCGTGTCTGCGTTTACAGTCAAGGACAGTGTATTTTTTTTTCCCAGTGGATTTGAAACACTAAAGCTTTTGGTCCCTCTTTAGCTTGTTGTGTGCACTAAGTGCAGACCAAAGGTAGGCAGAAGTGGGTACTGCAGATTAGAGTCAAGAGTAGAGTGGTGCTGGAAAGGCACAGCAGGTCAGGCAGCATCCGAGGAGCAGCAAAATCAGGAATAGTCCTGATGAAGGGCTTTTGCCCAAAATGTCGATTTTCCTGCTCCTCGGATGCTGCCTGACCTGCTGTGCTTTTCCAGCACCACTCTGACCTTCATGCAGGCCAAAGATATGCAGGTTAGGGTGGATTGGCCATGTATCCAGGAATGTACAGGCAAGGAAATGCAGGGTTACATGGGTAGGGGAAGAGGTGGGTTTGGGCATGGGATGTTGTTGAGAGGGTCGTCCTGGACTCGATGGGCTGAATGTGAAGATCTGAACCCCTCCCCCAACCTCCTCTCTTGGTTGGGGGTGGGGGGGTTCTCTCTGTTCCACGCTCAGTCAATAAACAGTAGCCATTCGGTCTGGTTCTGTAAGATTTCACACTTTATTCAATCTCGGCTGGGCTCAGTAACACAGAGGTTAAACACTTCCATGTTCCTTGGAGAAACTGCGCATATGGCTTAAGACAAAGACATTTTTATAATTTTTTTTGAGAGAAGTACAGGGCATCATTCCAGAGCATTCACACAATTACCAATCAATTTTAATAAAATGGCTTTACTGACAGCAACTTAGCCCAAAGATATTTCCTGGGAACCAACCTTACTTTTCACATCCTCGCCCCCCCCCCCCCTCCCATCTTGCGAAAATAGTCTCTGCACCTGAACTTGTAAGGTCAGTTAGGATGGCCAATAATGTCTTATCCAGTCTAGTTATTTCTTCACTGTAAAGGAAGCATTGTCTGTTAATCTTTGTTGAGACAGACTATGGCAGAGTCAAAAGCCATTTTATGCAGCCTTAAGCAGAATTGTCAATTTGCAGCCTAGAAGCCATTTTGTTATGTTACTTGCATTAAGAAGCCATTTTGTTGCTGCCTGTGTTCGTAAGAGCATGTATTAAATGGGTTGTTCCTGACTACAAGTAGTTACTGCAGCCTGTATTCGGATTTCAGATCCTCAAATGTAGTGATTCTATGTAGCAAACCTCTGTCATAAGGCCGTGACTGTCATAAATGCAAGAAAATGTGATGTTTGTAAGCGATCAATTCAACTGAGAAGAGTGCGTGTGCTGTCGAGCTGTTTGTCTCTTTGAAGTGTGCCTTGATACTGAAAACATTGGGAACCAATGTTCTATAATACATTATCAAGTATGATTACATGAACATAATGTGAAGCAACAATGTTATCTCTTTCTCAGAGCTGTTTAATTGCGTTCAGAAATACTGTCTGCACATTTGCTCACATTAATTTGACCTATAAGTGATATCTAGCTTGTACAGGGCTCTGACACTTGTCCTGTACTCTTGCAGCAAGAAGTGTGCTGTATCCTTAAACTGTTGCAAAAGTTCCTGTTTATATTTTTAAATTCTGGTTTGGCTCACACAATGACGTGCTTCTAATATTTCCATTTCAGGCCTTACAGGTCTGCACCACAGCAATTTGGCATTTTCTGTCGCAGCCTTGGTTACTGCTGGCGTCACACTGATCACTGCTGGTGCATCCTGTTTGGATAGAAAGACAAGCATGAACAAGGACATAACAAAACGTGAGTGAAAATTGTTCTTGCATATTTTTGTGTTGAAGGTTCAAAACTTAGAACTTAACACCGCAGGTCCTGCAACACCTTGAAAAATGATGCCCGTGCCCTGTTCAATATCGAACCCCCATTCTGAGAATCGATCCTTTGATTGGGTGAACATTCTCTGCTCGAGTACTATTGATGTCAGTTTGCATATTTTTCCAGGGCGCCAGTTTATTCGAGAGAAGATGCAGCATTTGTTGAAGGCTGCCCCAGTGTTATCGTTTATCTTCTTTTCCATTGCGTGCGCATGTTGGATGCTGAATACAGGTATCGTATGATCGCTCCCTCATACTTTTCTCATTTCTTAGCAACTGCATTTCCAGCGTTCTTCAGACACACAGGATGGTAGGGCACACGGTGGTCACCAGCTAAAAGGTTGCCAGGGTTTGGTTGGGGGGGGGGGGGGGGAGATGGGAGAACCTACCTACAACGTCGCTGGGCTGTTCCACAGCAATTTAACACCGGGAGCGGTGTTAATGGCCCTTAGGGCAAGACTTCTGCTCTTGTTTCAGGAGGATGTCCTGCCTCAGACAGCAGTTGTCCAATTCAGTCACCGGCAGCTCCATTCTAGAACAGAGTCCGGACTCCAGGCAGTCCATGAGGAAGAGGAGCCCAAGGAGTCTGGATTGACTGGTAACTCCAGGGTATCACCAGTACAGACCCCAGTGAGAGAGAGGTGGGAGGGGGAGATTTGAGAGACTGGGCTGAGGGTAAAAGGGGGCTGTAGGATTTTGAGGGGCACCTGTGGTACACCTGTGTCCCCTGCAGCCCTTACAGTAAAGCTACTGCAGAGCATGGGCCTTCCCGTGGGTAAACAAAGTTGGCAGAGATGGGCCGAGGCTCCTTAGTGACCGCCAGACCAACGGCAACGAGGGAAGAAAGCCATTTGATGCCAGACAGGGGTCAGGTTCCAGATAGGCACCAAGCTGGCTTCAAAGCAGAAAACAGAAGTGGTTAAGAGGATGGCACATGGCTCAGTGGTTAGCACTGCTGCCTCACAGCACCAAGGACCCGAGTTTGATTCCGTCCTCGGGAAGTCTGTGTGGAGTTTGCGTGTTCTCCCCGTGTCTGCGTGGGTTTCCTCCCTCAGTCCAAAGATGTGCACGTTAGGTGGATTGGTCATGCTAAATTGCCCACAGTGTTCAGGGATGTGCAGGCTTACGTCAGTTAGCCATGGGAAACGCGGGTTACAGGGATAGAGTGGGGGGACTGGATGGGTTGCTGTCCGACTGTCGCTGGTGACACAGTGGAGCCAGTGGCATTTTCCCACACAGTAAGGATTCTGTGTTTCCAAGAACAGTGACAGAGTCTAGCTGAAAGCGGAAAATGATGGAGGGCCGTGTTCTGACAGCACTGCACACTGCCATTTTAACTGAGAGCCTTGAGAGGACGGTTTGTGGGTGGGATGAAGTGTCTTCGTGATCATCTTCTATATTTGCATCTAATGTTGGGAGCTGCAATTTCTGTAAAGATGCTTTTTGACTTTTTTGGTTCACTTTTTGCTTGAAGTGCATTCTGAATACGAGGAAAGCTCACCAGCCCTTGAGCTTACTCAAGAAAAGGAGACTTACTGTTACTCCCTTTGAGATGTGGCATTCTTGCATTTGTCCTGATGAGTGCAGGATGAAACAGCTCAATGGCATGTACTTTGTTTAATTATTCATTCATAGGACGAGTGTATCACTGGCCAGGCCAGCGTTTATTGCCCATCCCTAATTGACCAGAGGGCTGTTAAGAGACTGCGGGTCTGGAGTCACATGTAGACCAGACTGGGTAAGGCTGGCAGTTACCTTCCCTAAAGGACATTAGTGAATGAGATAGGATTTTTTTCCCCTGACAATTGACCTCATTAGAGTGTTAATTCCAAATATTTGTGGAATTCAAATTCCACCATCTGTGGCAGCGGATTCGAACCCTGGACCCAGAACATCGCCTGGGTCTCTGGATTAACAGTCCAACGATAATACCACTAGGCCATTGCCTCCCCTATTCCTCAGGAGTGTTCAAGTTCTGTACTACCAAGCATCTGATCTTCTTAGGAAATGGGCTCCTTTTACCTTTAGCTGAGAGGGAGTAAGGGACCTTGGCTCTCCATCTCGCTGGAAAGATAGTTCTTTCCTTCATGAAGTGCTGTCTCAGTGCTTTGCTGAATTGGAGCTTACCTTATTTAGATTAGATTGGATTAGATTACCAACAGTGTGGAAACAGGCCCTTCGGCCCAACAAGTCCACACCGACCCTCCGAAGAGTAACCCACCCAGACACTTTTCCCACTGACTTACGCACCTAACACTTTAGTATGGCAATTTAGTATGGCCAGTTCACCTGACCCCGCACATCTTTGGACTGTGGGAGGAAACCGGAGCATCCGGAGGAAACCCACGCAGACACGGGGAGAATGTGCAGGGGATTATGTGCTCAGCTGTCTGAAATGGAGCTTCACTCTCAGACCTTCTGACCTTGGGTTATTATTCCTGCGAAACACCAAGGCTGGCTGTACCACACGTCCATGAGGCAGGCTGCCTGATTTTCACTAACTGAAATGGATGGAGAAAGGACTGCGCTCCAACAGGAATGTGCCCCTACCCCCATCCAGCTTTCCTGGGCTCGGTGCTCCCGAGCAATCCAGATTCAGGAAGAGGAAGTCTTCCCCGCGCATTGCTTCACCAGTTGCATTCAGACAGGTCGGGGTTTGTTTGGTTGTCCATGTGTGTGTTGTTTATCTCCCCCCCCCCCCCCCCCCTCCCCAATGTTGCTCTCTGACTCTTCCTGTTTCCTTTGTTCACAGTTTGCCTGGACAAGTCCCTAGTGGCTCCAATCATCACAAATTCTATTCCGTTTGTTGACGTAATAGAACAGGCAGGTAGGTGCTTCATTGTAAAGTCGGAGCCGGCAAATGGTTTCTGAAAGCAACAACCCACGAAGAATCGTGCAATTCGAAGAAGCCAGTCACAGCCGTGGGGTTTAAGAGTCGAGAGTGTGGCGCTGGAAAAGCGCAGCCAGTCAGGCAGCATCCGAGAAGCGGGAGCAGGAGACTCTCCTGCTCCTCGGACGCTGCCTGGCCTGCTGCGCTTTTCCAGCGCCACGCACTCGCCTCTGATCTCCAGCATCTGCAGTCCTCACCCTCTCTCCCAGCCGTAGGTTTAACTTGCTGTTGAATGAAGAGGGAGATCGTCAGGAAATCCTTGACTTTGAGAACTGTTCCAGCAAGCTATACTTTTTTTTTAAAAGAAAGCTTCCATTCAAAAGATCATCGCGTCGCTGGCCAGTGTGGCACTTACCTTCTGTGTGAAGGTCGAATTGAGCTGGCTTTTTGAACCACTGCATCCCGTTCACTGGAGCTGGTGCGGTTCTGTTCTCCTCGAAGCAGGGACCATCGCATCATCTCAGGGAGAAAATAAAGCATTGCGATCCTGCTTAGGATTACTCTAGCAACACACCGATTTAAAGGGCCACGTGCCTGCCTTCTCTTCTTTGAAGAGCTAAAATTAGCCCCTGATTGGGCCCTGTAACAGAAAGGAAGTGAGCACTGCAGATGCTAGAGATCAGAGTCAGAGAGTGGGGCGCTGGAAAAGCACAGCCGGTCAGGCAGCATCCGAGGAGCAGCAGAATCGACGATTCGAGCATTCCTTATGCTAGAAATGTTGACTTTTCCAGCGCCCCTCTATTTGACACTGTATCAGAAACGCAAATGAACAATTAAAGGAAACTTGCAAAAGACGAACTGGAAACTTAGGAACTCTAAATAATGTTGACCGCGATGGGTGATGGGCCCCAATCCCGCTCGGTGCCCACTGGTCTCAAAAACGCTCCTCGTGCTCCGTCTTCATGGACTCCTGAACGTGGACATTAACAGTAAAAGAGGGGCAGTCAGTCCAGCATGGTGACCTCTTCCAGGGTCTACTGCCTGGACGGGTTATATATTTACACTCTGATCTTTGGCCTCTCGATTTCCCACGACCTCCCGACAAGAGTGCCTGTAGATCAGGAGCGTGGGGCTGAAATTCATCCAGAAACTCGGGAGCAGCCCCTTCCCAAAAATTAAGGAGGGGATTGCAATTGCAACATTCAACGTAAATGTGAACAACCTTTTCCCCCCACCCCAGGCCACAAATACTACACATGGCCTAGCAACCAGTGTACTTATTGCTGACTGTATTCTTTTTTTGTAAGAATCCAACAGTCTGTAAGTTAATAATTGCCTGAAGTTAAGTCTAATTTTCATAGCTATCCCTTTGTTGTCCTATGTGTAACTTTGTGCATCTTTTGTTCTTTCAGCAGGGCACTTGGGAATCACTGGAATTCTGTTTGCGTTTTTGATTCTCCATCTCGCAGTGATACTTTCAAATTGTTGCTTCATCAGTGACAAACACATATTGAGTAAGATCATCGCGAACAAAGGTAAGTTAATAATTGTCGTTATTAATCTCAGTCTTAACAACACCTTTCCTTCAACTGAATGAAATTTTCATCAGCAAACTCTGCTCCATTCAGATAGTCCCATTAATTTTATGCCACTACACCGCACCTAATGCCCTGTGATTTGAATGCCCTTTGAGCCCTATCATCCTATTGCAGCTGGATGCTATCTCTCCCACATCATTAAGCGTGTTGGTGATATCTCTATGGCTGTGTTACCCCACAGATAATTTTAATCAACCCATGACTGAGGCAGTGAGCTTTCATAAACTTCACTTTTATTCTCGCTCTGTTTTCAAGATGCAGTCGTTTTGCTTGGGAGTGAGGTGTGGCAGGACAGCCACAGTTTATGCGACTGTCACTCATTTTACTCTAACATAGAGTCATAGAGATGTACAGCATGGAAACAGACCCTTCGGTCCAACCCGTCCATGCTGACCAGATATCCCAACCCAATCTACTCCCACCTGCCAGCACCCGGCCCATATCCCCCCAAACCCTTCCTATTCATATACCCATCCAAATGCCTCTTAAATGTTGCAACTGTACCAGCCTCCACCACATCCTCTGGCAACTCATTCCATACATGTTCCACTTTCAGTGTGAAAAGGTTGCCCCTTAGGTCCCTTTTATATCTTGCCCCTCTCACCCGAAACCTATGCCCTCTAGTTCTGGACGAGAGGAAGAGACTTTGCCTATTTACCCTATCCATGCCCCTCATGCTTTTATAAACCTCTATAAGGTCACCCCTCAGCCTCCGCGCTCCAGGGAAAACAGCCCCAGCCACAACATGGCCTGTTGAATGGTGGAGGAGATTCAAGGGGATGGCTGGGTTACACAATAAACAGGGTAACTGTCCAAAGGACATTAGTCAATGTGTGTCTTGGTGGGACTGGTGTTATCCTTTATGTTTTCTGACTGCCCACACTGATTTTCACATCCTTACTGTGATTCACTGTCTAAAGCTACACAGATTACTCAACAGCCTTGTTATTGTTTCTCCTCTCCAGGGCCTCCATGGTCTTGCTGGTTTATTCTGCACTTTTATTAATGTTATCCCAAGTATATTTGGCCTATTGTTGAACAGCTTTACGTGCTCGCACTTGCCTTTCCAGGAAGTGACGTGTTAATAGCTGGTTATTCACTGGTGATTAATTTCTTTTGCTTTAAATGTACATCCTGACCCACTAAAATAAAACTAAGAACTAAGAATCCTTGTAAATCTTTTCTGAACTCTTTCAAGATTCACAACATCTTTCGGATAGGAAGGAGACCAGAATTGCACGCAATATTCCAACAGTGGCCTAACCAATGTCCTGTACAGCTGCAACATGACCTCCCAACTCCTCTACTCAATACTCTGACCAATAAAGGAAAGCATACCAAACGCCTTCTTCACTATCCTATCTGGGGCCAGGCAATGTGCAGGTGCAGCAAACTGGAGATGTAAACCAATTAGAGTCCCTCTGAGATGTTTGGGAAGCCCTTTCTCTCATTAGTTGGGTCAGCATGTTGCTGGCCTGTCTCTGATGAGACAGGCTGCTAAACCCGCTGATTGAACGGGTGAAATCTTGCTGTTGGATAAAACGTCTGTTTCCAACATGCAGATATTCCCAGGGTTGGAGATTCATCACAAAGAGTCCAAAGGGATGGGTGGAGTTGATATATCAACAGCCCCTGAGATAACCTGTCACTGGAAGAGGTCTCCGTCTCCATAAATGATGTTTGAGGTAAATACGCAAGCAGAATCTGTCCAGAGTGGAAGGGGGCCATTCAGCCCATCGAGTCCAGACTGAATCTCCAAAGGTCATCCAGCCAGACCCACCCCATCCCTGTAACCTCACATTTCCCATGGGATGACCACCTAGCCTGCGCAATCCCACACACCATGGGACAATTTGGCATGGCCAATCCACCAAAGCTACATATCTTTGGACTGTGCCAGGAAACCGGAGCGCCTGGAGAAAACCCATAGGGAGAATGTGCAAATTCCACATAGAAAGTTGCCCAAGGCTGGAATCAAACCCAGGTCCCTGGCGCTGTAAGGCAGCAGTGCTAACCACTGAGCCACCAGAAGTGAAGTAAGATCAGAGTGGAAATCTAGAGTTAAGATGTGGTTCATCATCACAGAATTATTGAATTATTACAGTGCAGAGGAAGCTATTCAGTCCGTCATACCTACACCAGCTCTGTTATCCAGCCTGTATTATCCAGTGCTAACTTCCTGCCTTTTCCCCATATCCTTGCATACCATTGCAATTGATTATTGCTATAATAAGCTCATACGATATAGTAGCATTTGTAGGCCATTTCAGTCATAGAGGCATACAGCACAGAAACTGCCTGTTCAGTCCAATTTGTCCATGGCAAACGTAATCCCAAACTATTGAGTAACCCAAACAAATCCAGCCTCAGTCCTGATGAAGGGCTTTTTGCCCGAAACGTTGACTTTCCTGCTCCTCGGATGCTGCTTGACCTGCTGTGCTTTTCCAACACCACTCTAACCTTGACTCGAATCTCCAGCATCTGCAATACCCACTTCTGCCTATAATCCCAAACTTGACTAGTCCCAGCTGCCTGCTCCTGGCCCAAATCCCTCCCAACTTTTCCTGCTCATGTACTTTGTGGAAAAGGGTGGTGCTGGAAAAGTTCAGCAGGTTAGGAAGCATCCGACGAGCAGGAGCGTCGAAGTTTTGGGGATCGGCTCTTCATCAGGAATCACATTCCCAATGAAGGGATTATGCTGAAAACGTGGCCTCTCCTGCTTCTCGGATGCTGCCTGACCTGCTGTGGCTTTTCCAGCGCCACCATTTTCCGACTCGGATTCTCCAGCATTTGCAGTCTTCACTTTCTCCGATAGATGTACTTATCCAAATACATTTTAAATGTAACTGTGCCTATGCCCACCACTTCCTGAGGAAGTTGATTCCACAACGAACCACGCTCTGTGTAAAATATTTACCCCTCATGTAGCTGTCCTCTCAGCTTGAACTCTGTCCCCTGTGCGTCAAATCTGTTCTGTCGTTCAGTGAGATCGTGGCTGATCTTCAACTCCACTTTCCTGCCTCGTCGCCATAACCCTCGATCCTCTTCATAATTAGAATAATGAATTCGTGTGAGAGGAAGAACCCGCAAGAGTAATATTATTACCTTTAAATCACAATCTGAGAGACTGGTGACAAGTTGGAATCGGGTGGAAACAGTAGGTTTTTAAAGCTCAGCTCTGGCTTTCCAACTTGACTCGGTTTTAAATAATGTTCCAGAGCTTGGTTTGTGGATGATGGGATGAGGTGGTTCAGTGGTTGTCTTCTGGTGAATTAGACTGAACAGCGCTGTGCACTGCCAACTGGCTGATTAAACTCGCATTTCTTCACAACTTCAGGCAGTACGTAGTCAATTGTGAACCCTTTGAAGAACAGTGGTCAAATTATATACAACTGGCCCGACAAGCATCATACATAGTTTCTTGAAAGTGGCGCACAGGTAGACAGGGTGGTGAAGAAGACGTTTGGCTTGCTTGCTTTCATTGGTGAGAGCATTGAGTATAGGAGTTGGGATTGGACAGGATATTAGGGAGGCCACTTTTGCAGTACTGCATCCAGTTCTGGTCGCCCTGCTGTAAGAAGGGTATAGTTAAATTGGAAAGGGTGGACAACCAATTTACAAGGACGTCACTGGGACTGGAAGGTTTCAGTTATAAGGAGAGGCTGGATAGACCGGGATTTGTTTCCGTGGAGCACAGGAGGTTGAGGGATGTCCTTATAAAGGATTACAACATCATGGGGTCCATAAATCAGGTGAATAGCAAAGGTCTTTTCCCCAGGGTGGGGAGATTCAAACCAAGAGGACGTACGTTTAAAGTGAGAGGGAAAAGATTAGAAAATGGACCTGAGGGGCAACTTTTCCACGCAGAGCGTGGTGCCCATGTGGAATGAGCTGCCAAAGGAAGTGGTGGAGGCTGGTACAATTACAGCATTTAAAAGGCATCTGGGTGGATACATGAATAGGAAGAGCTGAGAGGGATATGGGCCACAGGTAGGCAAATGGGACTAATTAATATGGGAAACCTGGTGGGTATGGAAGAGTCAGACTGAAGGGTCTGTTTGCATGCTGTGTGACTCCAAGTAAATGATTGTGGTGATATTTGAGAGACAAACATTGCCGGGATAGCAGCAAGTTCACCTGCTCTTCTTGAAGAAACACCACGTATTACATTCAAATGAGTCCTGATGTGGAGGTACCGGTGTTGGGTGAGGATGGACAAAGTTTAAAATCACACAACATCAGGTTATAGTCCAACAGGTTTATTTGCTACCGCACAACCACCTGATGAAGGAGCGTCGCTCCGAAAGCTAGTGCTTCCAAATAAACCTGTTGGACTATAACCTGGGGTTGTGTGATTTTTAAATTTATTCAAATGAATAGAAGCAAGGGACTTCAGACGATCATCTCATCCTAAAGACAGCATCTCTGACAGGATAGTGTTCCTGCGGTACTGCACTGAAATGCTTGCCTCGATTACATGCTCCATCTCTGGAGCTGGGCTTGAACATATGTTTTTGGGTTTAATGTTCCTCTTGTTGCAATTGTTTGATCCTCATGGCACATAAAGAGATGTACAACATGGAAACAGACCCTTCGGTCCAACTCATCCATGCCGACCGGATATCCTAACCTGCTCTCGTCTCATTTGCCAGCACTTGGCCTATATCCCTCTAAACCCTTCCTCTTCATTTACCCATCCAGATGCCTTTTAAATGCTTTAATTGTACCAGCCTGCACCACTTCCTCTGGCAGCTCATTCCATACCATCTGCATGAAAATGTTGCCCCTTAGGTCTCCTTCATATCCTTCCCCTTTCACCCTAAACCTATGCCCTCTAGTTCTGGACTCCCCCACCCAGGGAAAAAAAACCTTGTCTATTTATCCTATCCGTGCCCCTCATGATTTTCTAAACCTCTATAAGGTCACCCCTCAGCCTCCGATGCACCAGGGAAAACAGCTCCAGCCTATTCAGCCTCTCCCTATCACAGAAGAGCTGGCGCTTAGCACACACCAATGGGGGGGGAGGCCCCTGATTTATCATATGGGCTGTGTCATATGCTTGCTCCTTCCTGTTGGATTTTATGCGATTCACACACTGAAATGATCCAATCATCACCGTGACGGGAACAGTAAATTCTCCCCTGTGCTTTCCTTGACCAGTTGTAGTACTCCGGGGCGCAGTTGTAAACGGATAGGATCTGTGTGTGTATGTTTCTGTCTCCATGATTCTTTTCTTCCTCCTGTTCCCAGTTTGCCAAGGTATTCTGAATGTCAGCACAGTGTGTGGGCCAAGTATCCTCATCAGAGAAATCATGAAGCAAGCCGGTGAGTGTGGACTGATAAAACCAATGAGTAC
Organism: Chiloscyllium plagiosum; assembly: GCF_004010195.1. Classification (NCBI taxonomy): domain Eukaryota; kingdom Metazoa; phylum Chordata; class Chondrichthyes; order Orectolobiformes; family Hemiscylliidae; genus Chiloscyllium; species Chiloscyllium plagiosum. Next base: position 23,752,038 of record NC_057746.1, on the reverse strand, counting down.
AACATCCCGTCAGGAGTTGTGTCTTTAGGAGTTATTGAAGTTTTCACTGAAGCCCATTGAACTAGTGTCATCTGCTCTTTGCTCAATCAATTAAATCTATTGCCCTTACTGAATGTGGCCATTTCTCACAGTTGCCCATCAAGATGCAATGGCAAGGTATTTCCATGCCATGTGACAAGGTATTTCCATGCCATGTGACAAGGTATTTCCATGCTTTATAAGTTCTTCTAAACTTTCCCTTCATGTTTGAGTGACTTTTCTTCAACACATCCATCCTAGCACAAGGCAAACAGAGACAGCATGTGAATTCCCAGAAACATGGTATTCCAACCAGAACTCTATCAACAAACACCTTGACTTGGACCCCATTTCCCACCATCTGAGAAAAAGTGCAAGAAATGATGTCACCACATGACATGATGTCACCAAAGGAAATGACATCATCAACCCTAGGGAACTCAAACATATAAATAGAAAGCGGGCTACACCACCGGTGCTTCATTCGGAGGCTCACTGAAGATGTTACCTATTACGTTGACGAAATGTCTGAAAATGAACCTTTCAGTTCAGTGAGCAAACCTACATCCATAACTTTTCTTCACATTGAAAACCCGCATTCATCGAAGGAAACATTTTCTGTATTCATTCTGTCATCTCCTTAGAATGTGTACAATCTTTCTCATCAGTGATTCCCAGTGGCCCATTCCTTGATACCTAATGGCCTTTAGCTTCTTAAGAGATTTTCTTCTAATCCCTTCATCAGTTTATTTACATACTTGTGAAGGATCCCACCTTATACTCTAACCTACTTTCATTCAATTAATTCGGCCCAAGTCTTATACGACTGAATCTAGCTGGCTTTAACACGTTGTGATTATCTGCCTTTCATTGTCCTTCTAATCTGTGATCACTTTCTCACAATGCATGTCACATCAGCCGATTTCTGACCACGTGTGAGACATTTTTTATCATTTGATGTTGAGGCATGTCTGAAATGTGTAGGTTTGGGGACTGAAGACACTGAGCAGAGGGTGACAGGCTTGGCTTTCCACTCTCTCGATAATCACAGCTCTATGTCATGTCATCATCGACACCAAGCAATAGGCGGGGGGTGGGGGGGGGGAGGGTTGGTGCAGGGAATGAGGAGTTCAGGTGATTAAATTCCCTACAGCATGGAAACAGGCCCTTTGGCCCAAAAAGTCCACACTGACCCTCCGAAGAGTAACCCACCGAGACCCATGGGCAATTTAGCATGGCCAATTCACCCTAACCGATACATCTTTAGATTGTGAGAGGAAACCAGAGCACCCGGAGGAAACCCACGCAGAGAGAACGTGCCAATCCACACAGTCCACCTGAAGCTGGAATCGAACCTGGGTCCATGGTGCTGTGAGACAGCAGTGCTAACCACTGAGCCACCGAGCTGCCCTGGAGGCATGGTTAATTCTGTCATCAAAGAAGCAAAAAACTCAGATTGAATGTAAGGTTGGATGAGGTAAGAGAGCAGTAAGGCCACTCAATCTGGAGGCAACCATTTGACAGTAGTCCCCTTCTACACGAAGAATTGAAGGCCTCTTAACTCCTGTGTACTCTTGGCCAGTTCAATCGGGGGGATGCCTGAGATTAAGTTGTCACCTTGGGTCCAGGCTGGGTGCCTGGTCAGAAGGGTCCTGAGTAGGGTAAACATTTCAATGTAATACTCTCTCCTTCAGCCAAAGAAAAGGAAAACACTCATCTTAACCCACTAGGGGTTTGTGGACACCAATGTATTTGAAGGCTAGGAACTCAATATAGATCAAAATCCTGGAACTCCCTCCCTAACGGCCACCCTACATCAGAAGGACTGCAGTGGCTCAAGGAGGCAGCTCACCACCAACTTCTCCTGGGGCAACTAGGGACAGACGATAAATGCTTACCCAGCCCCATGAGAGAATAAACAATAAACTGTCATCAGATTTAACATAAGCTTAATATTTCAAGTCATTGTACTGTGGTGATTTATGTTGTTTATTTTTTAAGACATTAATTATTAACCTTTCTATTAGCGTAATTTCATCAACTAAATACAACTCTAAATCTCTACTGAGGTGGACAGTGCACCTTCATTTAACTGTTTTCTAAGTGTTCCAGGGAATGCCAGGTGCAATGAATTCTGTTCACTCCGACAGTTAACTGAGGGAGAATGAAACAAACTTTAGACAAATTGACCCTCGCCTCCATTCAAATAGCAGAGAATGGATTGCTGTTGTAGAGACTTTCCTCATCAGTGTCCACTGTCGGGCTGATTCCTGAAAGCAACCAAACACAGGTTCAGCTACGGGCTGGCCCAGAACCCAATTCCATTGAACAGACAGAAACAGCGGCAGCACCCACCTGGATTTAAAATGGACACTTCCAGCCAGAACACATTTGCACTGACACTCTGGAAAGAAAGTTCTGAAGTTGAACGTCTACCTGGTTACTACTGGCTACACATTCCCACTCATTAGGAGTCAGTGATTGACTGGTCATGAACAGACCTCCTGCTTCATTGGTGTCAGATTTGTTTGTAATGAAGACAGCACGCGTGATCCTCCTGCTGAGGTGAAGCTTTCCCATCTCCATGAAGAAAACGTTGGTTGATTTCCGGAGATATTCTCACTCTGGTACTTTCCTCGGAGGGCTACTTCATACATTCCAAATCCCTTTGTTTCCTTATTTGGCTTTTATTTGAAAACAAATTTTGAACGTGACCCATTACGAATGATGGGAAATATCGTCAGCTGAATGTTTTGGCTTCAATTTTCACCTTATGCATCCTAGGTGTCAACTCTGGGAACTTCAAAGGATAGAAAATAAGAGCTTGATTAGGCCATTCAGCCCATCAAACCTGCCCGACCAGTCACAGAGTCATAGAGATGTACAGCACAGAACCAGACCCTTCGGTCCAACCCGTCCATGCCGACCAGATATCCCAACCCAATCTAGTCCCACCTGCCAGCACCCGGCCCATATTCCTCCAAACCCTTCCATTCATATACGCATCCAGATGCCTTTTAAATGTTGTAATTGTACCAGCCTCCACCACATCCTCTTGCAACTCATTCCATACACGTACCACCCTCTGCGTGAAAAGGTTGCCCCTTAGGTCTCTTTTATATCTTTCCCCTCTCACCCTAAACCTATGCCCTCTAGTTCTGGACTCCTCGACCCCAGGGAAAAAACTTTGTCTATTTATCCTATCCATGCCCCCCATGATTTTATAAACCTCTATAAGGTCATCTCTCAGTCTCCGACACTCTAGGGAAAACAGCCCCAGCCTATTCAACCTTTCCCTATGGCTCAGCAACACAATCATAATTGATTCTCTGTCTCAATAAATCACCTCCATGCTCTCCCTTAATATTGTAAGTCAAGCAAACAGTACATTACTCACAAATGGGACTAGATTGGGTTGGGATATCTGGTCAGCATGGATGAGTTGAACTGAAAGGTCTGTTTCCGTGCTGTACATCTCTATGACTCGACTCAAATAATGAAACATTCTCACATATCAAAAATAGCAGGTGTGCTTAAAGGGCCTGGCTTTAATTTATACCCCTATCCTCTATACTGCTCAGTCCTGAGGCTCCCATGGCTGTGTTTGCCAGTGGCATTTTGTGTTTGTATATTTTTAAAAATTCTTCCTATCCTAACCTAACTACTTCCCTTGAATGGAAATAAATAAGAAATGAATCTTGTGGTTGTTGCTCACTCGGATAACTGAAACTTATTACTTTATTCTAATCCTAGTTTGAGATTGATGTGGGATTGACCTATGCTAACTCATGTCACACCTAACATTTTCCCAAACAGTGTATTGAAATTTCTAATGACCTGAGCGTTGCAAGAATTTATTGTGTTTATTCTGAATAGATTCCATCAGCTTCCCAACTAATTTCCTGATTGGAACTTCAATTCTAATTGATCTGTGTTCACAGATAGCGATTGTGGTTCAACAACCATTCTACAATCAACAATAATTCCGACTGTGGTGATGACATTGATTAATCTTGTTGTTGTTGTGACCTTTTTACCTCTTACAATAAGTAAGTAATGAAGTTGGTTCAGATTTATTATAGTGAACATACAGTTGTTGTGAGCAGAATTCTTGACTGGGTTTCCCTCTTTGCCGTCTCCTGATGACCATCTGCAGTGCAGATTGGAACATCCCAAACTCCTCATAGAATCCCTACAGTGTGGGAGCAGGCCATTCAGCCCATCGAGCTCACACCCTGTACCCCTGCACTTCCCATGGCTAACGCACCTAGCCTGCATATCCGTGGACATTACGGGCAATTTAGCACGGCCAATCCACTTAACCCGCACATCTTTGGACTGTGGGAGGAAACCGGAGCGCCCGGAGGAAACCCGCGCAGATGCGGGGAGAATGTGCAAACTCCACACAGACAGTTGCCCGAGGCTGGAATCAAACCCAGGTCCCTGGTGCTGTGAGGCAGTAGTGCTAACTACCATGCTGCCCTGGCCCATGACCGTCCACCTAATTGATTAGAAACAGATATGAGCTGAGAATGTGGCATTTACTGAAGTTGCCTCGTTTGTGTCCGGAAGATTGGATAATCTTTGTCAAGGCTGTTCAGTCATTTTGTGTTCACTGCCATCTTGTGAACTGTAGTTCTCTCTCCTCATTGGTACTGTTAGTTTTGTCTTTAAGCAATGCGTTTACCTTAACCGCACAATAGTAATGTCTACTCTGCCTTAAACAGATCGAGTGAAGTCACCATAGCCCTTGTGCACCATATGGCTGCACTATCATGAGAGAGATGACTGGTGGTGATGTAACCTGAGGGTCTCCACATCTCAGGTGAGGGGAGAGCGGTTGGGAGGGAGAGTCCTTCGTGGTAACCTCAGCCAGTGTGGGAATCGACCCCCTGTTGTTGGTGTTAGCCAACTGAACCAACCGACACCACCAGATCTGAGGATGAGTCACTGGATCTGAAGTGGTGACTCTCCTCTCTCTCTCTCTCTGTCTCCCCACTGTCACTGCCTGACCTGCTGAGTTTTTTCCAGCAATTTCTGTTTTTGTTTCTGATTTCCAGTATCCGCAGTCCTTTCAGATTTAAAACCTTTGCTTAGTTAATCTTTACATCAATATAATTTATTGTGTATTCACGTCAACAGGTAGCGAATGGGTAAAACAACTGACTGGAACTCCTGCAAGTACCGGTTTCGGAGATTCTGATCAGCATCAATATACTGTAAGTATTAAACTCCAGTAGCAGTGACCAGTTTGACAGGCAACTCTGCTCTGAATCTTTCATAAATGTGGTGCAAGTGGAAGATTCCCTTTTATTTTGCCATTTGCTCAGAGGGTGGGAAAAGCTGGAGTTACTACTGAGCTCATCGGGAAGAGAGGCGTTTGATCCGAGGGGTGTACAGATTACGAGAGTTATCCCTCTTAAATTATCCTCTCCATTAAGTGTTTAAAAGGGGAATTAATCAAATCCTTGAGGCAAAGTATAAACAGGTAAGTTTACATACAAGCTTTGAATGCCAGGAAAGTGGGAACATGTTGCCAATTTTCCTTTCCCGATTGCAGCAAATGATGTCTCGCAAATGATACAAGTGGAGGAAAAGGTGAGATGCTTTGAAATGCTGCATTAAAACACCTGTATTGTAATATGGTCCTCAGTCAACATGTTTCTTAATGTTAGATGGGGCAAACATTACACCTCCTTACAACGTAACCGTGACAAATCAATCTGGTTGAGATCTCCAAGGGATAAAAACTTGGCTTTTAAAAAGAGTCAAACAAAATTCACATGAAGAAGTTGGACTAATAACCGATTATACATTTTTTTTGTGTACGTTTAAATTTTTTTAAAAAGGTGTTCACGGACATTAAATAAATTTACTTTTGACTTTCTGTAGAAGGTGAAGGAAACACCCTCAAGTCCAGGAGCACAGCCATCGCCGAACGAGTGACTTAAATCTGGGATAACTGCAAAAGAACACTTTAAACCTTGGTGCATTACTACGATCAACATACTACCTGAAATGTCGACTGTAAATACTGAGAAATTGATTTGCTTGCGGCTCGTTGCAGGAAGGAAATCTGTATATTTCCTTGGTCTGATCTAAACATGACTCCAGACTGAGTCTGGGCAATGTGATGTTATCATGTCATCAATAAAATAAGCATGGACTGCAGCGAAAGCCTAAATTTCAAGGGCTCTAAGGATATTTTAAATTGCTAATTCTTGTTTGAACTTGTTTTATACTTTTTTTGATACTTTATATCTGTGCTTGTGTGTGTGCTTGCTGTTGGAACTTTTTCTCTGGGTCAAATAGGTAATAAAATTCTTCATTCTTTCACTCAGGAAGAGCTTAGAATGTGCTCGTTTATTTTGATGTCGTAAATTACGTTGTAATTTTAGTCTGGTATAGGTTTGTGCTGAAATGGATTTAAAATCTATGTCGTGGCCGACTGAAGGAGTTAAAAAGAAGGCGAGGTCATTCACCCTTGCTCGCCTGTTTGAAGCTAAGTATAAACGATTGGTTATTCTGGTTAGAAACACTGGGTAGGCCATTCAACCCATCGTGCCCACCTCACTGTACCACTCAGATCATCACTAATAATCTGTGTCAGTGCCACTTGGCTGCATTATCTTTATATCCTTGATGCTATTAGCCTCCAGAAATTCATCAACTTCTGTCCTAAACACGCTCAATGATCAATCTTCCACAGGGGTTAGACAATTACAAAGATTCTCCAGCCTTAGAATGAAGAGATTTCTCCTCATCTAAGTCTCAAACAGATTATCCCATTGTTATGATCTCCTTTGCTGTTGTGATGACCAGTCAGGGAAAACATCTGTCGAGTACGATGAGAATTCTGTAAGTTTTATTGAGATTGCCTTACATTCTCTGAAACCCGATGGAATACCAAATCCAATTTCTTGTCTCAAAAGGCAATCCCGTTTTCTCGGGATTGGTTTGGTCAGCCTCTGTTGCGCCCCTGTTCCTCTTTGACTTTGATATCCTTCCTTCGATAAGGAGACGCATACTGTAAGGAATAGTCCAGATGCATTCTCATTAAGGCTATTGGAATGCTATCCTTTATTCCGAGGGGAATGAAACTTAAAGGTAAGGATGAGGGTAGAGAGGAGGAGCGAGTAGAACAGAGATGGTAAAGGTATGCAAAACAAAACATCTTGGTCAAAGGCACCAAGGTCTCCTCAATCCACAGGCAGCAGCCCTGCATCCACTGATCTCCGACCCGTGCCTGCCCGTCCATATCAACGTGGTACATCGCCAAACCATTGACAATACACTTCTGCACTGTCTTGCTGCACTTTGGGGCTCACTGGCACCTATTATTACAAAGCTCCAGCAAGGATACTGTGTGCTCAGGACAGGTAAGTGGACTGGACTCGACTACATCTGACATTTGTTTGGGTGTCTGCTCAGTTTGTTCACCTAGATGCTCCCTTCATTCCTGCATTGCTTTGCGTTGGAGCGCAGGCATAAAGCCGGGTAGTTGGTCACTGCCTGTCAGGTAGTCACCAGTCACCACGTGGCAAACACATGACGCATAATTCCACCAAATGCTCACCGGGGCTCAAAGTCAGATGGGAGTGGCCCTCAGTGATGGCAAGGGAGACATCCTTTAGTCAGAGGGCCCCAAAACATCAAGCAAGTCAAGGGTGGCCTGTGATATCAATCCAGAGGATTGGGGATGGTCAGACACCTGTTCTGGTGGTCAGAGCAACAATCCTCTCCATTTCAGTCTCAAGGAGGCAAAACTCAGTGTGGAAGAACTGACCAACATGGACGCAAAACTGCCATTTTGTCACAAAGCGATTTTTGCAGTAAGATTTCTAGCCTGTTGGTCATAGTGCCGTCTGAGACCTGGCTGAGGCATTTTGCTTCGATAAGCCTGACCCTGCAGCTGCAAGCTGTCTTGGCTCCTCAGTGCCATTAGTTGTTGCTCTCTGTCCCTTATTGGTTATTCGAGCCCAGCTAAACCTGGAGTGTAAGGTAACGTTCAGTTTTGAAGACGTTAAGACATGTAGGTCTGGACAATGTATGGGAACCTTATAACTGTCCCGAGGTTGCGTAATTAATGGGCAGTGGGCTTATATTTTACTATATAACTTGTGAACGCTCTGTATTTCATTGGAATTGCGTTGTTCTTTGTTCTGAGCGAAGATGGCCATGGAATAAAAGCTCAAGGTCTCCTCTCCTGACTGTTTTAAAGGATTCGGCACAAGATTTATTTTTCCCCAAAGTTCAGGCAGCTCACCATGCGTCACGACTCTTTCTAACCTGTTCTGGGCTGCTTTCTCTTGGAATGAGAGAAAAGGAGGAAACGAGTTAAGTAAATGTGGGAGGCACAGTGTTAGTGCTGGTGCGGGTTGGGGAAAGGTGGTGAGTGACTGGGTGGACCGCATTCAGGGTCAGTGGTGTAGCAGGGTCGGGGTGAGTGAGGGAAGATCTGTGTAATGGTGAGAGGGGTACAGCATGGGGCGAGGTGGAAGGCTTGTGCAGTAGTAGGTACAGAGTGAGTGAGGGGTAGCAGAGAGAATATGGGGACACTTAGCCTGGCAGAGTGGGGATGGTTACCTCAGAGTAGACAGCAAATGCCTGATGTTGTGGCCTTCACAAGTGCCCCAGGGGTGGAGGAAATCCCTCCCATGCACATTCCATCTCCCAGCAACTCCAGGTCACTGCCTGCAAAGTGGAACAGTAAACCCCCACCCCCTTAACCAGTCTTGTCCAGGGCAAATATTACAAGTACAGTTCTAGTCTGACTGTGCTTGACCTGGGTGCACAATGGCCCTTGTTTTTGCACGCGTGTCAGGGATCCCAGGGTATCCCAGAGATATCCCAGAAATGCTGAGTAGTTCCAGTTATGTGGAGTGGAAGAATCAGGCTACATTGGACAAGAGAGAAGAAGGGCTTATGCCCGAAACGTCGATTCTCCTGTTCCCTGGATGCTGCCTGACCTGCTGCGCTTTTCCAGCAACACATTTTCTGCTCTGATCTCCAGCATCTGCAGACCTCACTTTCTCCACAAGAGAGAGTTGCCTAAGCTGTGGGATCGGTTGTTTATGAGGTGAGTTCGGGATGAAAATAAACCCTGTCAGGCGAAAGTGAGGAGATGCAGATGCTGGAGATCAGAGTGGTGCTGGAAATGCACAGCATCCAAGGAGCAGGAAAATCGATGTTTCGGGCAGGGGTCCTTCATCAGGAATGAGGCTGGAAGCCTCAGGGGTGCAGAGATAAATAGGAGGATGTGTGGGGCTGGGGAGAAGGGAGCTGAGAATGCAGTCGGTGGATGGAGGTGGGGGTGAAGGTGATAAGGCGGAAGATGAGGCGTTCTTCCTCCAGGCGTCGGGTGGTGAGGTAACATCTCCAGGACACCCAGACCAATCAACCCCACCACACCGTGGCTGAAAATTTCAACTCTCCCTCCCACTCTGCCGAGGACATGCAGGTCCTTGGCCTCCTCCACCGCCACTCCCTCACCACCCTACACCACTATGAAAAAGAATCTTTTATCCCAACTCTCTGCTTTCTGTTAGACAGCCAATCCTCAATCCATGCCAGTAGCTC
>NC_057746.1:23719834-23742378 GCF_004010195.1 Chiloscyllium plagiosum | reverse complement strand
TCCCTCACCACCCTACGCCACTATGAAAAAGAATCTTTTATCCTAACTCTCTGCTCAATCCTCAATCCATGCCAGTAGCTCACCTCAAACACCATGGGCCCTCACCTTACTCAGCAGCCTCCCGTGAGGCACCTTATCAAAGGCCTTTTGGAAGTCTAGGTAGATACCATCCACTGGGTTTCCCTGGTCTAATCTACTTATTACCTCTTCAAAGAATTCCAACAGGTTTGTCAGGCATGACCTCCCCTTACTAAATCCATGCTGACTTGTTCTAATCTGACCCTGCACTTCCAAGAATTTAGAAATCTCATCCTTAATGATGGATTCTAGAACACAACTGAGGTTAGGCCAATTGGCCTATAATTTTACATCTTTTGTCTTGATCCTTTCTTGAACAAGGGAGGTTACAACAGTGATTTTCCAATCATCTGGGACTTTCCCTGACTCCAGTGATTTTTGAAAGATCACAACCAACGCCTCCGCTATTTCCTCAGCCACCTCCCTCAGGACTCTCGGGTGTAGCTCATCGGGGCCAGGAGATTTGTCGATTTTTAGACCTTTTAGCTTTTCTAGCACTTTCTCTTTTGTAATGGCTACCACACTCAACTCTGCCCCTTGAATCTCCTTAATTGTTGGGATATTACTCATGTCTTCCACTGTGAAGACTGACACAAAGTATTTATTAAGTTTTTCAGCCATTTCCTTATCTCCCAGCACTAGCCTTCCTGCATCAATTTGGAGCGACCCAATTTCTACTTTTGCCTCTCATTTGTTTTTTACATATTGAAAGAAACTTTTACTATCATTTCTAATATTACTGGCTAGCTTACCTTAATATTTGATCCTCTCTGTACTGTGTCCTCAATTAAACCCAGAAAGTCCTGCCATTGTTGCTCTACTTTCTTCTCCACTAGGCTCTGCTTACAGTCGATTTTCTCTCATTCCCTCATAATTACCTTTGTTTAACTGTAACACCATTACATCTGATTTTGCCTTCTCTCTTTCAAACTGCAGACTGAACTCTACCATATTATGATCACTGCCTCCTCAGTGGTCCCTTACTTTAAGATCCTTTATAAAGTCTGGCTCATTACATAGAACTTAGTCCAGAATAGCCTGCTCCCTTATGGGCTCCAAAACAAGCTGTTCCAAAAAGCCATCCTGTAAGCATTCCATTAAATCCCTTTCTTTGGATCCATTGGCAACATTATTCACCCAGTCCACCTGCATATTGAAGTCCCCCATGGTCACCATGACCTTGCCTTTCTGACGTGCCCTATCTATTTCCCGGTATATCTTGCGCCCCTGGTCCTGACCACTGCTGTGAGGTCTGTACATAACTCCCATGATGTTTTTTAGCCTTTGTGGTTCCTCAACTCCACCCACACAGACTCCACATCATTTGACCCTATGTCATTCAGTGCCATAGATTTAATTTCATTCATAACTAACAAGGCAACCCTGCCCCCTCGGCCCACCTCCCTGTCTTTTCGATAAGTTATAAATCCTTGGATGTTTAACTGCCAGTCCTGAACCCCCTACAATTAAGTCTCTGTGATGCCTATCACATTATCATCGTTCACGATGATTTGTGCCGTTAACTCATCTACTTTGTTATGAATACAATGAGCATTCAGGTAAAGCACCTTAATGCTAATGTTTTTATCTTCATGACTTCCATCACCTCTAGTAGTATGTCCTAAGTCACCCGAGGCTGGAATCGAACCCGGCTCCCTGGCACTATGAGGCAGCAGTACTAACCACTGAGCCACTGTGCCACCGGTGAACTATGAGGAGTCTGTGAGATTTGAGGGAGGATGGAAGATATGAGCTTGGTTTGGGGAGGGTTAATGGAAATGAGGCCTGAGATTTGGAGGATATGAAGAAGTATATGCATCCTGGGATGTAGAAATTGTGGGGGGGGGGGTGGAATCGGGGTATCCTCAGGGGAGTAGGAGATATGACAGGAACAGGTAGGAACTTTTAAGTAGTCAGAAATATCATGAATCCACACTCTGGTTTCCTTGCAGGGGTGGGGGTCATGAACCATGACTCATTCAGAACCTTGGCATGCAACAGATTGAGATAATGCAGAGGCATGTGACTGTTGACTGGAATCGGTGGTGTGTATCAGGAATGAGCTGCTGTCCCCGTTCCTAAAACAAGAGGAGCAGAGGCGAGCAGCTAAACTGATTCCAAGAAAATCTATGCTGCGTGACATTTCAGGGACAATGGCTCTTTACTGGAATTGCTGTGCACACTCTGATCTGAGGACTGTGCTTGTAGAGCTCAGAGCTGCACTGAAATGCAAAGATACCATTATCAAATAGACACGTGCCTCCTCTGGCCAGAGCTGAGAGCAGATTGTCCCCAAGGGGAAGAAACAATCCAGAGGGTTTCTTAAACGTGTTGCAAGTAGGATCAGGGATCATAGTCAAAACTACAACAGGAAGTGAAAGATCATGTTGCGGTTTTACAAGATCTTTTAGAATTAGAATCCTTACAGTGTGGAAACTGTAGGCCCTTCGGCCCAACAAGTCCACTTTTGGAATACTGTGTACACCTCTGGGTAATATTAAATTGGGAAGGATGCAGAAAGAATTGACAAAGACGTTGCCAGGGTGGGACTAGCTTGGGTTGGGATATCTGGTTGGCATGGTTAAGTTGGACCGAAGGGTCTGTTTCCATGCTGTACATCTCTATGACTCTATGACTGGATGATTTGAGTTTGAAAGAGAGGCTGAAAAGCCTGGGTCTTTTTTCACTGGAGCCTAGGAGCTTAGGGGCTGACCTTACAGAGGTTTATAAAATCGTGAGGGGGTGGAGATAAGGTGAATAGCCAAGGTCTTTTCCCCAGAGTGGGAGACGGCACAATTTTAAGGTTAGAGAAGAACATTTTCACACAGAGGGTGGACCTAATGTGGAATGAACTGCCAGAGGAAGTGGTAGTTGGAGGTAAAGTTACAATAATTAAAAGACATTTGGACAGGAACATGAATAGGAAAGGTTTAGAAGGATATGGACTAAACACAGGAAAATGGAACTAATTTAGTTTGGGAAACGGTCATTTTCCAAAGGGTCTGTATCTGTGTGACTGTGTAAATAGAAACATGACTCAGCAATAAAAAGCAGGAAATGCTGCATATTCATCATGTGGGGACAGCAATATTATTAACCTTTTAACCTTTAATTCTCCTTTCTGATCATTTGTGTTTTTAATTTCGGTTTCCAGCACTTGATGTGTTTTGAATTTTATGCTTTTCTAAAAAAAATATAATTCAGCTATCCAGGCTGGTAAAAGAAAATGATGTTACTACTTGCTTTCAAGAGTTCTAAACGTTTCAGATTTGAAAGAACAGTCTGTGAAGAACAGTCATAACTTTTCAACCGACTGTGCTGTTGATGGCTGTTGGGCAGCTCGCCTTTTGCAGAAAGGAAACACCGAGAATTTTTAACTGCCAAATTTTGCTACAAACCAAGGGATCTCTATTGTATAGTAGTGTGTGTGTGTGTGAGAGAGAGAGAGAATGTGCGTGTGTGAGAGAGTGTGTCTTTGTGTGTGCAAGCGTGTGTGTCTGTGTGTGTGAGAGAGAGAGTGTGTGTGTGTGAGAGAGCGTGTTTGGGTGTCTGTCTGTGTCCGTGTCTGTGTCTGTGTCCGTGTTTGTGTCTGTGTCTGGGGTTGGTATCAGAGATATTATTCAGGTGAAGGCAGAGGGTTAGAGTTGGAAGAGGTGAGGGAGAAGGGAATTCAGTCTCTTCCAGTGCACCCTAGCATTACAGATGCCAATCTTCAGCCACTTGGCTTGCCTCCATGTGATATCAAAACTGGTTGGAAACACGGAATACTGCAAGGGCTATGAGCCATGACTTGTCACACCCCTACCCAAGCTGCTCCAGTACATCTTACAACACTGGCATCTACCCGACAATTGTAAAAATCCAACCTGGCCAATCACTGCCCCATCAGTCTACTCCAGGGGCATGTATAGGAGGGAGTTAAATGAAACGCTCGCACTTGTACACGGATGTCAATGAGAGTGGTCAAAACTGGTATGATTTTAAGGTTTTGAAGATCTCTGTAGTTGGGAAATCTGCACCCCATCAGCAGGAATATTTTAACAGTTACAAACACAAGGCGTCAGGGTGATCTGCTGAGGTATGGGAAGCAATACCTGCTGTATGTATAAAGCTGGGAGCACAAGGCCATAGGGTGACACAGGGCACAGTAGAATGGAGCTAAGGTCTTACATAGGGCTTTCAATGAAGAAAGGGGGAGGTTCAATTAGATTAAATTAGATTAGATTCTCCTCCAGTGTGGAAACAGGCCCTTCGGCCCAACAAGTCCACACCGACCCGCAATACACCCATACCCCTACACTTACCCCTTCACCTAACACTACGGGCAATTTAGCACGGCCTAATCTGCACCTCTTTGGACTGTGGGAGGAAACCGGAGCACCCGGAGGAAACCCACGCAGACACGTGGAGAATGTGCAAACTCCACACAGACAGTCGCCTGAGGCGGGAATTGAACCCGGGTCTCTGGCGCTGTGAGGCAGCAGTGCTAAGGAAATTTAACAAAAGGAATAAGAAAAAGGAGAGTGGAGGTGCAGGATAATAAAGAGGCCGCTCAAATCGCTCTCACTCACTGGAATGTCAGACCATGAACACACTGAGATCATGGCTAAAGCTTTCTGTTTTTCATCCCTTCCCTGGAAGGAGAAATCACAAATCCGCCTGTGGGAGCACAGCTCCTCCTGGGAGGAGGTTTGGATAACCAGCGTCTCATTATCACTTCGAGTCACAGAGATACGCAGCACGGAAACAGACCTGTCGGTCCAATTCGGCCAGATATCCTAACCTAATCTAGTCTCGCATCGGAGATGCCGGTGTTGGACTGGGGTCTACAAAGTTAAAAATCACACAACACCAGGTTATAGTCCAACAGGTTTAATTGGAAGCACTAGCTTTCGGAGCGACGCTCCTTCATCAGGTGTGTGCTTCCAATTAAACCTGTCGGACTATAACCTGGTGTTGTGTGATTTTTAATCTAGTCTCATTTGCCAGCACCCAGCCCATATCCCTCCAAACCCTTCCCCTTCATATACCCATCCGGCTGCCTTTTCAATGTTGCAATTGTACCAGCCTCCACCACTCCCTCGGGCACCTCATTCCATACATCCCTTCCTTTTCAGTCTTTTTGTTTGAGGTTATGCGATCATAGACAGAGGGAGAATGTGCAAACTCCACACAGACAGTCGCCCAAGATTGGAATCAGAACCGGGGTCCCTGGCACTGTGAGGCAGCGGTGCTAACCACTAAGCCACCATACCATCAGGCTTCCTCAATCAGACTTCAAGTCAAGCACCAACTATACCAGTGGGTTACGAGAAATAATTAGTGCAACTACAGGTTGTGCGCAATTTGGCAGACAATAGTAGAAAATAAAACTTTCCCTGACTTTGTGCCTCTCCTTTTTGGGCTCGAACAATTCAAAATGACACCTTCCGCTTTTGCAACAACTTTCAATTGGCCCACAGTCAAGTCGGTGGGTTTGGGGCGGATCTGGACTCGGGGAGGGAGGGATCTCCAACCCAACCTCGCCTTGAAATTGGAATTGGCCGGCTCCGGGAGCTTCCGGGCCGGGGATGGTGGCGCTGGAGGTGTCCCTCCGGATGAGTTCCCGATGGGTGCTGCCGGCTGCTCTCCTCTTCTCGGGATTTCTCCTTCTCCGGCCCCTCGACACGGAAGGTGAGCCGGAGAAATCGGCTTAAAACCAGGGCTGGTTCTGGGGATGGGGGGATTTGGGGATATGGGGGGATGGGGATCTGAGCTGGGTTTTCTCCTGTTAGTCCCTGCGGCGTAAGAAGTTTAGATGTGACCTTAAACAGAGGTTGGCAAAACCATGAGGATAAGGTGAAAAGCGGATGGCTTTCCCCTGGGGAGACAGATTTTGAAGGTGAGTGGAATAAGATTTTTGACGCCGGGGCAACTTTGGTTTTGCATTGAGAGTTGTTAGTGAATGGACTTCTCGAGGAAGTGGTGCCTGAATGATTTGGGGCAGTGCTCCGAAAGCTAGTGCTTTCAATTAAACCTGTTGGACTATAACCTGGTGGTGTGTGATTTTCTCTTTAACGTGGTGCATGCAGTTACAGTTACAGCCTTGAAAAGACAAGTTCATGAGTAGGGAAATGGACCAGGATCAGGCAAGTGGGATTAGTTTTGTTTGGGATTAAGGCAGGCATGGACTGAAAGGTCTGTTCCTGTGCTGTATGACTCTATAGCGCAGACTGGCAGCAGAGAGATCGGGAGATTTCAATCCCCTAACCATTCGGAGAATTTGTTGTGCTGTCTTCCCCTTTATCCCAAATTGGAAATGGCCAACTGAAAGTTGCTGGCTCAGTGTCTGATGTCTGTTCTCCTCCAGTTCTGCCCTCCTGAATGTCCCCAGGTTTAACAGCTTCACTGCTGGTGTCTATACCTTCAGGTGTGCCCACTCTCCTGGTATGAATTTGCCTCTGTACCTCCCTTTTCAACTTCCAGACCTGCCTCTTGGCACTTTGACGGTTGTTTCCCTCTTCTGAGGGAGTCAATGATCAGAGGGCATCCACGCAGAATAAGGGATCGCACATTTAGATTCCCGACAATGTGGAAACAGGCCCTTCGGCCCAACACGTCCACACCGACCCTCCGAAGAGTAACGACCCAGACCATTCCCCTGCATTTACCCCTGACTAATGCACCTAACACTGGACAACTTAGCATGGCCAGTTCACCCTAACCTGCGTATCTTTGGACTGTGGGAGGAAACCGGAGCACCCGGAGGAAACCCACGCAGACACGGGGAGAATGTGCAAACTCCACGCAGACAGTCGCCTGAGGCAGGAATTGAACCCGGGTCTCTGGCACTGGGAGGCAGCAGTGCCAACCACTGAGCCACTGGGTTGCCCTAAGACAGAGATGAGAATGAATTTCCCCTCTCACTCTGACCGTAGAGAATCTGTGGAATTCTTTACCACAGAGGGATGTCAGGGCTGGATTGCAAAATATATTCAGGGCTGAGACGGATAGCTTTTCAATCTGCAAGAGAATCCAGACAGGAAAGTGGGTATGAGGGTTACCAGATTAGCGTGACCGTATTGAATGGCGGAACAGATTCGATGGGCTGAATGGCCTACCTCTACTCCTGTGTTGGATGGTCTTATTCTCAGAATGAGCAGGATTTAGGGAGATAAGTTGCAAATTTTCTCTGCATTCAATGTACGTAATTTGTTTTATTCTGTGTGAATTTCCTTGGTCTGTACGTGTCGTTCCAAAACCAAATTCCGTGCTGGGAATGGTGTCAGCGTGCCCGCTGAAGTGGGCGGAAGCTCCGATCCAACACGTGGCGTTTATGGGATGGGCATGTGTATAGTATCATAGTAATAGAAGCAGGAGTTGGCCACTTGGCCCACCGAGCCCGCTCCACCTTTAATTAAGATCATCCATTGTCTCAGCTCCTCCTACCCGCATTATCCCTTAACTCCCCCTACCGTGCAAAAACCCATCCAACTGTCTCTTCAATATATTTAATGTAGCTGCCTTCCCTGCTTCCTTGGGCAGAGAATTCCATAGATTCACTCCTCTCTGGGAAAAGCAGTTCCTCCTCATCTCTGTCCTAAATCCATTCCCCCTAATCTTGAGACAATGTCCCTCGTCCTAGTCTCACCCACCAGTAGAAACAACTTGCCTGCTTTATCTTATCTGTCCCTTTCATAATTTTATAGGTTTCTATAAGATCCCCTCTCATTCTTCTAAATTCTAGCGAGTACAGTCCCCAGTGATTCAACCTCTCCTCATGGGGTAACCCCCTCATCTCCAGAATCAACCTGGGCCATCTCTTCTGCACCACCTCCAAGGCCAGTATATCCTTCCTCCAGTAAGGAGACCAGAACTGTGCACAATACTCTAGGCGTGGCCTCACCAACACCTTGTACAATTGCAGCGGTACCTCCCTGCTCTTAAATTCAATCCCTCTAGCAATGAAAGTTAATATTCCTTTTGCCTTCCTGATTACCTGTTGCACCTGCAAATTAACTTTTAGTGATTCATGTATGAGCGCTACTAAATCCCTCCGCACACCAGCATACTGCGAGCTTTCCCCATTTATATAATACACCGATCTACTATTTTTACTTCCAAAGTGGATAACCTCACATTTCCCAACATTGTACGCAGTCTACCAGACCCTTTCCCACTCCCTTAACCTATCCAAATCACTCTGCAGACCCTCCACATCCTCTGCCCAGTTTGCCTTTCCGCTCAATTTAGAGTAATCAGCAAACTTGAATACATTACCCTCTGTCTCCTCGTCCAAATCATTTATGTATATCATGAACAGTTGCTGGCCCAGCACTGACCCCTGTGGCACCTTGCTCACCATTGATCTCCGACCAGAGAAACACCCATTTATCCTAACTATCTGGTTCTATTGGTTAGCCAGTCCGCTATCCATTGCCAGTACATTCCCCGCAACCCCGTGCATTCTGATCTTATGGGTGAGTCTTTTACGCAGCAACTTATCAAACGCCTTGTGGAAAACCAAGTTTCTAACATCCACCTGTTCCCCTCCATCCACTGCGCTTGTTACATCCTGCAAGGACTCCAGTAAGTTTGTCAAGCATGACCTTCTGTTCCTGAAACCATGTTGCGTCTGCCCTTTCTGTCCAGGTTTCTCACTCATTCTCCTTTAATGATCGTCTCCAGCGTTTTCCCAACTGCAGATGGTGAGATAACTGGCTCTCCTCACCTGCCTTTTGTCTGCACCCTTTAATGGAAGGGATGTCAGAGCTTGGGGCCTACAGGCAGGCAGTGTGAAATTGGAACTGTGGGTGCTGAGGGGTGGGAAATCAGGGGTGTGCAAAAACCAGACTGGAGAAAAGCCCTATTCGTAAAGTTATAGATCTGGAAATGGTCCGACCGTGGATAGATTTTACACATGGAAGTAATTTTAACAGGTGTAAGTTATATAGCCCGTGAGATCGTCCTCGCTAGTCAGCTTGATAATGATTCACAGAATCCCTGCAGGGTGGAAAACAGGCCCTTCAGCCCAACAAGTCCACACCGACCCTCCGAAGAGTAACCCACCCTGATCCCTTCCCTTATCATATTACTCTACATTCCCTATGGCCAATCCACCCTGACCTGCACATCTTTGGACTGTGGGAGGAAACTGGAGCACCCGGAGGAAACCCACGCAGACACGGGGAGAATGTGCAAACTCCACACAGACAGTCGCCCCGAGGCTGGAATCGAACTCGGGTCCCTGGCGCTGTGAGGCAGCAGTGCTAACCACTGGGCCACCGTGCCGCCTCGGCATAAAGACATTGCGGGGGTACTTGGGTATGTACCAGGGACCTCTCATTGTTCTGTACTGTAACAGCACCCTAACCCTTCATGCTGTCTAGCAAAAATTCATCAATCACAGTTTGGAAATTTTCAATTGACTTCCAGTTTGAACAGGTTTTGTGTGAGTGTGAGAGTGTGGAGAAAACTGTGACCAGGTTTCCAAAAGCTTTGTTTCAGTTTAATAGTTTGCCTTCTTGATCTTTGCTCTCTGACCAGAGGACACAGTTTCATACTACTTACTCCATCAATTTCTTTCATTTTTTTTCTCATGAAACCACCTGTTTGCCTTTTGTGTTCAGGAGAGGTGAGAAACTTGGGTCAGAAACAATTGTGTTAAATTCAAAAATGGCTAATTAAGAAGTGAGGGCAGTGTAGGATGGAGTGTACGGGGAAAGGAGTTTAGCAGAAAAGATAGGTAAGGGAACAATGGCAGCTGTTTAAGAAAATAAATCATGTCTCACAACTAAGAAATATCCCAGTGAGGACGAGGGATTCTAGAAAGGGCATAGACTAATTGTGATTAATCAGTGAAGTTAAGGAAAATACAGTATCATATTGAAAGGAAATGAAAAATGCATACAACGGGGTAAAACCTAATGGTAAGTGAAAGGATTGGGAATAATTTCTAAGGATACAATAAATGACCAAAAAAAAAGTATTAAAGGCAGAGAAAATAAAAGATGAGGGCAAACTATCAAAAATGGATGATAAGAGCTTCTTTAAATATTTTCAACAAAAAGGAAGAGATAGGCATAGAGAACACAGTCCTTGGTGAACGAGGCTCGGGAAGTAATAATGGTGAACCAAAATTAGACCATAAGACATATGAGCAGAAATTAGGCCATTCAGCCCATTCCACTATTCAATCATAGCTGGTAGGTTTCTCAACCCCATTCTCCTGCATTCCCATTGATACTCATAAACCTATCTATCTCCGTCTTCAATATACTCCATGACCTGGCCTCCACAGCCTTCTGAGGCAATGAATTCCACCAATTCCCCACTCTCTGACTGAGGACGTTTCTCCTTCTCTCCATTCTAAAAGGTCTTCCCTTTACTCGAAGGTTATGCCCTGAGGTCCTAGTCTCTCCTATCAATGGAAACACCTTCCCAACATCTACTGTGCCCAGGCCATTCAGTATTCTGTATGTTTCAATTAACTTCTTGCACCCCCCCCCACCCCAATCCTTCTAAATTCCATCAAGTATAGACCCAGAGCCCTCAAACGTTCCTCATATGTTAAGCTTTTAATTTCTCCTCTGAACACATTCCAGGGCCAATACATTCTTGCTGAGATATGGGGCCCAAACCTGCACACAATACTCCAAATGTGGTCTAACCAGAGCTTTATAGAGCCTCCAAAGTACATCTCTGCTTTTATATTCAAGTCCTCTCAAAATAAATGCCATCATTGCATTTACCTTCCTAACTACTAACTCAACCTGGAAGTTTGCCTTGAGGGAATCCTGGACTAGAACTCCCAAGTCTCTTTGCCCTTCTTTCTACTAAATTTTCTCTCCATTTAGTCCCACCTGCCAGCACCTGGCCCATAACACTCCAAACCCTTCCAATTCATCTACCCATCCAGATGCCTTAATGTTGCAATTGTACCAGCCTCCACCACTTCCTCTGGCAGCTCATTCCATACAAGTACACCCTATCTAACTGCGACTCCACTTTCAAGGAGCTATGAACCTGCACTCCAATGTCTGTTTGTTCAGCAACACTCCCCAGGACCTTAAAGTGTATAAGACCTGCTAAGATTTGCTTTACCAAAATGCAGCACGTCGCATTTATCTAAATTAAACTCCATCTGCCACTTCTCAGCCCATCTGGTCAAGATCCTGTTGTAATCTGAGGTAACCTTCTTCGCTGTCCACTACACCTCCAATTTTGGTGTCATCAGCAAACTTACTAACTGTACCTGTTATGCTCGCATCCAAATCATTTATATAAATGATGAAAAGTAGTGGAGTGATAGGAATTTTAAGTTCCTCGAGCTTTTGATGCTGATGTGATGAGCTTGACCATTCTAATAAGTTTTTGACTTTGTTCACACATTCATGTCTACTCCCCAAAAGACACCTCACTCCTCCCCAAGGGCAGCCCATCTCACCCAGAGATATCCCAGGAACCTATCCAACTTATAGCTCGTACTTCAACAGGATACCCAACCTCTCGAA
Source organism: Chiloscyllium plagiosum (assembly GCF_004010195.1). Lineage (NCBI taxonomy): Eukaryota > Metazoa > Chordata > Chondrichthyes > Orectolobiformes > Hemiscylliidae > Chiloscyllium > Chiloscyllium plagiosum. The sequence continues at coordinate 23,730,808 of NC_057746.1, read as the reverse complement.
ACAACCCCAGACCCTTTAGCCCTTCACCTTCCAAGCCCATAGTTTAGAAGTCCCATGTTTTATACAGCCTGCCTAACACAAAATCACATCTGTCTGCAGAGATCTCAGTTCCCATCCCATTGAAATCCTTACCAAAGCCCCTTCCCTGCCACTTTAGCTACTGGATAGAAAGTGGCAGAGCCATGTACTCTCTGCCACTTCCTTTGGAGGATGGTTGGAATGTGGGGTCCCCTTTACTTTTGTGCTAGTTTTCCTTCATGATATTTGATATTATATTTTGTTGTTACCCACAGCTTAATGTGTCTGTTTTTAATGTTGTTCAGCTGAAAAGAACCATACGTTTGGTGCTATTGGTTCATCGGTTTTACTGGATCCTGAATATGGAGCTAATCTCAGTGAGAGCGAAGTTTGATGGGTTTACGTTGGCAGCAATGGGCACGTTGTAAATATTCTGGATTACGTGCCAAATCACACTCCAGCTGAACCATATGAACACTTTAGATCTCGTTTGCATTTTTATGTATCAAATGGGTCTCTGATGTTAAAGAATTTAAAACCCAGTGACCAAGGTGTTTTTACCATAAGCGTAGATGGAGAAAAGAAATGGACTACAGACTTGAAAATCATTGGTAAGTGATTTCAATACGTTACTGCTTTGGAACTGATGCCCCCATTTCAGCACATGGTTTATTTAGAATATTGCAGATTAAGGACACGATTATTCAGCCCCTCAAACCTGTTTTGTCAGTCTGTTAAATCATGGTTGGTGTGTACTGGGTCAAACCTTCATTTAACTGTCCTGGTCCCGTAACTTCCAGATTCATTACCTCTCAGGAATTCCTATTGACCTCTGTCTTGCAAATTCCAATTGACCCAGTAGCCACAGTCGCCGACAGTAGAATTTCACTGTTCTTTCTCACTGTAATGTTAAGATGTTTCGCTGACTTCAGCATGAATGGCTTAGATCTAATTTCACAATTTTGAGCTTAAATTATGCCTGAGGCATTGAACTAGATGTCAGGGAGCTGCTTTTTAAATAGAGAAGAACTGTAAAAAAGAACCTGCACTCCCTCTGAGGGCAATATGTCCTTCCTAAGACATGGTGTTCAGAGCTACTCATTGTACTCCGAGTGGGGTCTATCCAAGGTTTTGTATAACTCCAACCTGACTTCTGCATCCTTGTCCTCCTGAGAAAGTGTACAAGGTTGAGCAGGTAGGGAAAGAGTTAAGTTTTGGGTTGTGTGGGACAAAGGCTCAGCTGGCATGACTTGGATCAGATAAGAACTTGCAGTAAACAATAAGGTGTTGGAGGCAAGGATAGTGGGTTGACCAGGTGGAAAAGCATTCCTTATGTAAAGCCATTTAACAGGATGTAAAAGCATTCATTATGTGAAGATTAGAGTGGTGCTGGAAATGGACAGCAGGTCAGGCAGCAACGGAGGAGCAGGAAAATCGACATTTCGGGTTTGTTGGTCTAGTGGCACAATTCATTATGTCGAAAATGGATAAAGTCACACTTGCTTGCACTATGCTCTATCTGCCACAACTGCTCCCATTCCTTTTGCACTGCCAGTATCCTTTTGTAATTTGATGCTATGTTCTTTTTGCTCAATGTCCTTAGCTTCCTCCTCAGAAGACTGCTGCCATACTCCCAGCAACCCCCCATCCCCCATCCCCCCACCCCACTCCACCCCTATTTTGACTGCCCCAGTTGTGTGCAGTACAGAAGGCTGTGTCCGGAAAGAAATGCAATATTTCTCCCATTAACAGTCCGATCATTCAGCGGGCCTATCATCTGCTCCATGGTGGCTCTAATTGAAGGATGGACTGTATTTTGTCCACACTCTGCCTTCATCAGTGGGATCCAATAGCGAAGTCATCAGCCACAGTTGCAGGTAACCCTTGTTTGCCAGTAGCCATCCCTGTTAGATATCCAGCTCATGTATTGAAACAAAAACCAGGATGTCCTCGAGGATTAAGCATCAGGGCAGCTCCCATTCCATCAAGGGCTCGGTGGCTCAGTGGTTAGCACTGCTGCCTCACAGCGCCAGGAACCTGGGTTCGATTCCAGCCTCGGGTGACTGCTAGTGTGGAGTTTGCGCATTCTCCCCGTGTCTGCGTGAGTGTCTGCTGGGTACTCAGGTTTCCTCCCACAGTCTGGCAGGTTAGATGGATTGGCCATGGGAAATTACCCCATAATGTCCAGGGATGTGAAGCTTGGGTGCATGAGCCATGGGAAATGCAAGGTTATGGGGATAAGTGGGTAGATGGGTCTGGGTGGGATGCCCTTTGAAGGGTTGGAGTGGCCTTGTTGAGCCAAATGGCCACACAGTGGGGATTCTATACAAAAAATGTTCCATCTGCCTGCTCTTGATGACAGTTGGCGATACTTCCATGTTGCTTCATCTGCAGAATATGCCCTGTACCATCCAAATCTAGGTTACTGATAGTGGTCAAGAGAAGGGTGGGTGTGGACATGTTGGGCCAAAGGGCCTGTTTCCACACTGTAGGGATGCTATTAAGTGACGGGTGTCAGAAGAAGGCAGTAAATTGGATGGGTATATGATTAGGAAGGGTTTGGAGGGAGATGGGCCGGGTGCTGGCAGGTGGGACGAGATTGGGTTGGGATATCTGGTCGGCATGGACGGGTTGGAGTGAAGGGTCTGTTTCCATGCTGTACATCTCTATGACTCTATACTCCAACAAGCAAACAGGTCACCATTGCTCTTGTTTCCTGTTACTCTGGATCCCAGCAGCCACTGACCTCTGCGCACTAATTTGCTAACAATTCTGTTCTGTGTCCCCTTCTCAAACATCTCATTAAGCTATAGAGGATTCAGAAGAGATTTATCGGGGTGTTGCCCGATTATGGAAGCTTTGAACTGTAAAGAGAGGCTGGAACTTGTTTCACTGGAGTGTTGAGAGGTGACCTCACCCAGGTTTATAAAATCATGAGGGGGATAGATGATCGATGTCTTTACCATAGGGTGGGAGGATTTCAAGACTGGGGGATTTTTATTGGTGACAGGAGGGAGATTTAGTGAAGACATGAGGGGCAATTTTTTTTTCTACATGGCTGGTGGTTCACATGTGAAATGAACTTCCAGAGGAAGTGATGGAAGTGGGTACAGTTACAACACTTAAAAGAGTTGAAAAACGTGGTGCTGGAAAAACACAGCAGCATCCAAGGAGCAGGAGAATCGACATTTCGGACATAAGCCCTTCTTCAGGAACACTTAAAAGACACTTGGTACATGAGTAGGAAAGGTTTGGAGGGATATGGGCCAGGAGCAGGCAGGTGGTTTGGGATTATGTTCAACACAGACTGGTCGGACCGAGTTAGGGTTAGGGTTAGGGTTAGGGTTAGGGTTAGGGTTAGGGTTAGGGTTAGGGTAGAGTTGGGATTTGAGTTATTATTCAGATTAACGTAGAGTTAGGTTAGGGTTGGAGTTAGGATTGAGTTAATGGTTAGGATTAGGATTCAGAATGTGCTGCATGACTCAATTTGCAACCTGTCAAATTTATTAGAAATATCAATTAAATTAATTGTACAAGGTGTGTTCTGTAATGAACAGATGTCGATTTTCCTTAATTTCCCTTCCCAGGGAATGTTGGCTCACCCACATCCCACAAGTGAGTAAAAAAAAATTAATCCACCCTTGAAGTGACTGTCAATTTTATCCAGGGTTATAATTTCTAACTCCTCCCCCACCATTGTGGTTAAAGTGGTAAACCTGAGTTAATCACTGCAGCTTTTCACTTGGAAACAGAGCGTAATATTTGAAATTCTTCAATCCTCGGAAACCAGTCCTGTGTGTAAGAGCCCTTGGGCCAGTCTCCCTGTCAGTTCCAGCCCACATTTCCCCCATATTTACTTGGATGCAGCTCCAAAATGTGTTGCTGGAAAAGCGCAGCAGGTCAGGCAGCATCCAAGGAGCAGGAGAATCGACGTTTTGGGCATAAGCCCTTCTTCAGGAATCCTCTTTTTCTCTCCCTTTTTTAAAAAAAGTCATTTTCTCCTCTGAGCCAACTATATTCAGCCTATTTCTTTAAACTTGTCTGACACATAGAAAGTGAGCTATCTCTTGTGTCTTCCAGAGAGCCAAGAATATGTTTGCCCTGCTCTTCCACTCCTGGGAATGCAACCTGACTGTACCTAAACGATCTCCTCTTCACTAACGGAAGAAGGGGCAGTGTGTTTCACTCAGGACAGATCTAATCTGGAGCCACTGAAATCGGCCATTCCCCAATTGATTATTCTAACTCTAGAACGCTCCTTGTCCTGTTCCTGGACTGTGGGTTCACATCGATTTATTTATCTTTGAGATGTAGGGGTCAGTGGCGTGATCAACACTTGTTTTCCATCCCTAGTTGACTTGGTTGGATGACTAGCTTACTCTGTCACTTCAGGGGGCAACTTAATCAACTGAGGCAGTAGGGGCATTGGAACCATGGATATTGTATGGGTCAACAGAGTTCAGAAGGATGAGTGAACGCTCACTGAAAAGATACGAGATTCTGAAAAGGCTTGATAAGGTAGATGCTGAGAGACTGTTATCACTGGTTCAGGAAGCTGTAACACAGGAAGATAGATGCGAGGTAGAGGCCATTAATTTCGAACTGAGATAAAGAAAAGTTTCTTTAGTCAAAGCGTTGTGGATCTTTGGAATTCTTTGCCCCCAGTAGTTAGTGTGGGCCTTCATCATTGAATACTTTTGAAGGCTATTTCCTACTCAGAATTTTTTTGTCTCTTGTGGATCAAAGGACTTGGGGAGCTGGTAGGAAAGGTCAGCCATCTTGGTCACAGACAGAAAACCTGCTGATGCTGGAATCGAAAGTAGCCAGGCAGGAGGCTGGAAGAACACAGCGAGCCAGGCAGCATCAGGAGATGCAGAAGTCAACTCTTCTTCAGGACTAGTGGTGGGTGTGGGGGGAGCTGCAGATAAAGGGGGAGGCAGGGACAGGGTGGTGAGGTGGGGGATAGGTGAAGACAGGTAGGGGTACAACCTGGTTGGTCAATGGGAGGAATTAATCCGGTTGGTATCAGGGAGCAGGGGAGGGGGAGGGGCTGGAAAGGAGTCAGGGGTTCGGGAAGGAGGTTATTTTGTGTTGAGCCCTCTGGGCTGTAGGGTGCCCAGGTGGAAGATAAGGAAGATAACACCTCATTTCGTCCCACCAGCCAGCACTGGGCTCTTTAAACCTTTTCCATTTATTTACCCATTCAGAATGCTTTCTAAATGCTGTAATTGTACCAGCCTCCACCACTTCCTCTGGCAACTCATTCCATATCCACAGAACCTTCTCTGTGAAAAAGCTCCCTCTGAGGTCCCTTCTGAATCTTTCTCCCCTCCATCTTAAACCTATGCCCTCTAGTTCTGGACTCCCCATCCTAGAGAAAACACCTTGTCTATTCACCCTAAACATGCCCCTCATGACTTTATAAACCTCTCGGGTCACCCCTCAGCCTCCGACGCTCCAGGGAAAGCAACCCCAGCCTATTCAGCCTCTCCCTGTGGCTCAAACCCTCCAGCCCTGGCAACATCCTTGTAAATCTTTCAAGTTTCACAACATCTTTCCTATAGGAGGGAGACCAGAATTGCATGCAATATTCCAAAAATGGTCTAACCAATGTCCTTACAGCCACAACATGGCCTGTTGAATGGTGGAGGAGATTCAAGGGGACGGCTGGGTTACACAATAAACAGGGTAACTGTCCAAAGGACATTAGTCAATGTATGTCTTGGTGGGACTGGTGTTATCCTTTATGTTTTCTGACTGCCCACACTGATTTTCACATCCTTACTGTGATTCACTGTCTAAAGCTACACAGATTACTCAACAGCCTTGTTATTGTTTCTCCTCACCAGGGCCTCCATGGTCTTGCTGGTTTATTCTGCACTTTTATTAATGTTATCCCAAGTATATTTGGCCTATTGTTGAACAGCTTTACGTGCTCGCACTTGCCTTTCCAGGAAGTGTCGTGTTAATAGCTGGTTATTCACTGGTGACTCATGTCTTTTGCTTTAAATGTACATCCTGACCCACTAAAACAAAACTAAGAACTGAGGATGCTAAAACAAGAACAGAAATTGCTGGAGGTGAATCCCTGAAGGGACCCCAGACCCGAAAACATTGACTCTGCTTTCTCTCTCCGCAGACGCTGCCAGACCTGCTGAGTTTCTCCAACACTTTCTTGCTTCTAGCTTCCCTCCCACTGTTTATTCTCTCCCAGTGAATGACCTTGCATTTTCTTCTCCTTTTTAGATGGCCACCTGTCTGTCCTCCTGTCGTATTTAAGGGCCCACCAAGATTAAGGGAGGGAATTCCCCAACATGTAGCTGAGAGCGTAAACTGGCAATGTGGTTCGGAAACCAGCCCCTTTTCCCACATTCCCACCTATTGGGATTCCAGGTAACTTGGGGAGGTGGTGAGTTGAGACCCTTAAATCGCTATCGATTGACCACTTGGGCACGAGCTGGTGGTGAGTCGCAGAGTTCCCCGAATGCCCAGCTCCCCCAGAATTTGATTTAGTTCAACCACCTGATGAAAGAGCAGTGATCCGACAGCTAGCGCTTCCAAATACCTTCACACCTTTCTTAGATTAGATTAGATTCCCTACAGTGTGGAAACAGGCCCTTCGGCCCAAGAAGTCCACACCGACTCTCCGAAGAGTAACTCACCCAGACCCATTTCCCTCTGACTAATGCACCGAACACTACGGGCAATTGCACCCAGAGGAAACCCACGCAGACACAGGGAGAATGTGCAAACTCCACTCAGACAGTTGCCCGTGGCTGGAATCAAACCTGAGACCCTGGTGCTGTGAGGCAGCAGTGCTAACCACTGTGCCGCCCCTGTTGGGCTACAACATGGTGTTGTGTGATTTTTTTTTAACTTTGTCCACCCAAGTCCAATACCGGCACCTTCAAATCGGAATTGAATTGGTCAGGTGGAGAGAAGGTGTTACATACCTCGCCAGGGCCAGCTCCGCCCCGTTTCTCACGCGGGAGAGACAAGGTGACAGGCTGAGGATTTCAGCAGCAACCAATTCAGAAGAAGGGCAGTACCAGCAAAGTTATTCACGGTACGATTTTGATATCACTAGCTCCACACACGGGCGACGTATTAGGATTGACCTCTGAAGGACAGAGCACTTTGTAAATTCACCCCCCCCCCCGTATTGCGAAGCTATTATCACACTCACAAGCAGTTACCTCTTCATCCATTCACTCCCACAGAACCCCTGTCGAAACCTTTGATCTCCAGTAACTCCTCCTTTGTGGGTGCAACCATCGAATTGACATGCCAAGTGCCTGAGGGGAAAGCCAGTCCCATTGGCTGGTTGTTAGATGACCTCTCATTAACCAGTGGTCAGCGCTTCCTGTTATTGCAAAACAACAGCAAGTTGATTATTTCTGCAGCCAAAAAATCAGACTGTGGGATCTACACTTGTGTCGTGGAAAACCCTGTTAGCAAACAGCCATAATACATATCTGCTTTCTCTTTACGGTGAGTCAAATCAGCCAACCAGTAAGTACATCCTCTCCCCTATGATCAGCTTCCTCCTGTACCAGGTCCTCTGCCGCACTCAATAGAGCTGGGGGTGGAGAAAAGACCTGAAGGGGAACAGAGATGTTGGGGGTGGGGAGGACAAGATTCAGAGTCGACACTTTATTCACATTCCAGGTGGAGACAGCAATTGAACAGGAGTGTCATGGGAACCCTACAGTGTGGAACCAGGCCATTCAGCCCAGTGAGTCCACTCTGACCCTCTGAAGAGCATCCCACCCAGACCCAGCCCATCCCATGTAACCCTGCATGGCTAGACACTTGGGGCAATTTAGTATGGCCAGTCCATCTAACCTGTAGGTCTTTGGACTGTGAGAGGAAACCAGAGCATCCAGATTCAAATCTGGATGTGTTGCAGATTCAAATGCAACACATGCAGTCACCCTGAGGCCTGGATTGAACCTGGGTCCCTGGTGCTGTGAGGCAGCAGTGCTAACCACTGAGCCACTTGCTGCTTCTACCTATTGACAAAACTTCAATGGGGTCTCTTTAGAACCTGCAGTAGGACCTCTATCAGGAAGCCAGTGAATAGGGAAGAGACTTCCTGCACCTTACTCCCATTCTTCTGCTCTCAATGTGTGGTATCTCACCTTGATAAAGGTTGCATGCAGGGTCATTTGAAAGTTTTAGACATGCCTGGTCAGAAAGTGTTCTTCTGCTAACCCAATAGATTTGAGAATACGGGAAGCTGAATTTGTAATCTGGTTTTAAAAGAGTGTCATTTTAAAAGAATACTTTTCTATTTCAGGTCTTTCACAGTGGCATTACTGCACCTTGGGATTTTCCATTGCTGCACTGATTAATCTTGTTGCTGTGTCCTCAATCATGAAGATTATTTCTTGCTTGAAGGAAGTCAAAAAAATACGTGAGAGAAGTTTACTGCCTTTACAATTTTTCTGTTGTTAGTTTGAATGAGCTTGAATTTAATAAAATAGATCCTGAGAAGCATTTAAAGTTGAGATTAAATTCTGATTTTGGGGTCGAGAGTGCGGTGCTGGGAAAGTTTAAATTCTGATGTGTTTGACGGGCGGCACGGTGGCCCAGTGGTTAGCACTGCTGCCTCACAGCGCCTGTAGACCCGGGTTCAATTCCCGACTCAGGCGACTGACTGTGTGGAGTTTGCACATTCTCCCCGTGTCTGTGTGGGTTTCCTCCGGGTGCTCCGGTTTCCTCCCACAGTCCAAAGATGTGCAGGGTCAGGTGAATTGGCCATGCTAAATTGCCCGTAGTGTTAGGTTAAAGGGGTAAATGTAGGGGTATGGGTGGGTTGCGCTTCGGTGGGTCGGTGTGGACTTGTTGGGCCGAAGGGCCTGTTTCCACACTGTAAGTAATCTAATCTTGACAGGTCAGGGAGTCGATGGGAGAACAGGTAAAAATGTGGATGAGAAGTTGTCTGAAGGTGTACTGGCAGTCTTGTGGTTCCTCCCAAAGCTTTCATTTGTCCTTCTAATCGCTGCATTTGTGTTTTGGATTTTGAATGAAAGTAATGCTTGTGCTCTTTGGAAACAGCAAAAAAAACAGAAAAAGCTGGAGAAACTCAGTAGGTCTTGAATTATCTAACATTTTGTATCTGATATGAATTCTTTTGAAATCCAGAACATAAAGTGGAATTCTTCCGTCCAGTATTAACTTGTTTTAACCAGTTAATCATTCAAGGTTATAGAATCAGAGATGTACTGCAGGGAAACAGACCCTTCAGTCCAACTTGTCCACGCCGACCAGACATCCCAACCCACCTGCCAGCACCCAGCCCATATCCCTCCAAACCCTTCCTATTCATATACCCATCCAAATGCCTTTTAAATGTTGTAATTGTACCTGCCTCTACCACATCCTCTGGCAGCTCATTCCATACACTCCTTGAAACACATCAGCCACAGTTCCATTTATTACTGCTATGAGTGATGTTTTGCCTTTATCAGCATCTGCTACCAGTTTGACTTCAAGGAGTGTCACTTGTCACTGAGTGTGCAATGTCCTTCCCTCATAGGCTTGAAGTTTGGGTTCAGGTTCCTCTCCAGCACTAGAATTGCACGAAGGTGAATAGAAATGATACAGCACAGAAGGGGCCCGTGGTGTCCATCCAAACCCAAAGAAAACCAGGTGCCCTTTCAAATCCCACCTTTTCCGCACACAGCCCCATAACCTGACAGTTTACAGCACTCGATACTTCTTTTAAAAAAAAAAGAGGTTAGGCTGTCTGCCTCCACCACCAACTCAGGCAGCGAACTCCAGACACCCCTCCGACCTCTGCTTATTTTAAAACAAATTCTCCTCACATCCCCTCTAATCCTTCTGCCACTGAGCTCGAACCTACGACCTCTGGTTTTTGAACTCTCTGCCAGGGGAAAAGGGTTCATTTTGAAATATCTTTGTCGCCTTAATACAAATAGTTTGTTCGTGATTAGAAAATGCTTTTTTTTTTAAAAAATTGCTCCTGGATTGAAACTGCAGTAAGAAATGTCAAAATGTCACCTTACTAAAGCTTGTACTAACTGGTCCACGTGTTCTATTTACTCCTGGACAATTCCAGAAAAGTAATTTATTGAAATTTAAAATGACTACACATTATACCCATTGACTGTGTTTGCTGCTAATATACTGTGGAACGCAGACTGGGTGACCACTTGGTGGGACACCTATATTCTGTCTGTTTAAAAATGACCCGAGCTTCCAGATGCCTACCACTTTCGCAGTGCCACAGTGAGTCTCACTGTCTCCGGTCAGCAGTGTGTTCCAGCCAGGCTTGGTGCTAGCGGAAGGAACAACAGTCTTTTCTGTTTGGGGATCTGTGGCCTTTAGGACTCCATGTCATTCAATCATCTTAGAGCCTGAACACCATCTTCCCCCAAGTCTTTTACTCACCCCCACACTCCAGTCACTGTCACTGACGTGGGCTGTTTTTTTTCTCAGCAAACTCCCCCCAGCCCATTCTCTCTCACTCATCATCCAATTGAGCTTTCCCTTTACCCCTGGCTCACTATCAACAATCCCTTTTGTCTGCCTACCCTTTCATCTCCTCCTTTTGCATTCCCTCTCCACACACTCCTTTCTCCCACCACCCCCGCCCGTTCCCACATCGCCAGTGTAAGTACCCACCACTTCCCAGTTCCGATGAGGTCTGAGGAAGGATATGAAGGTGTTCTCTATGGGTGAAAGCAGGAATGGAATGCAATTTGGCTCATTTTCTCAACATTGTCTACTCATCTGATCAGTGCAGGTCGCATGTATTGCCCATTGACTGACTGACTGACTTCATGAAGCCATAACATAAACACAACTATTGGAGAAACTCAGCAGGGTTAGCAGCAACTGGGGAGAAAGAAATAGAGGTAATGTTTCAAGTCTGGTCTGACTTTACGTCTCTATGACGCTATGACTTTTACCTTGGAAAAAGACCCTTCG
>NC_057746.1:23700882-23719334 GCF_004010195.1 Chiloscyllium plagiosum | reverse complement strand
ACACTGTATGAGAGGAAAGTACTGCTTGGTTTGCAGATTGATGCTGATTGGTAATGGTGCTGCCATAGAGAAAACAGCACTTTATGACGATTGACAGTTAACTATCAGGCTTTCTTTATATTGTCAACCAGGGAGATTGACTGTGACTGATCAGAGAACTATACTGGGATATAAGCCAGCGATTGGCTGTCACCGGTTTGGTTGACTTGAAACAGGTGCTGCACATGTATACGTTCATTAGGTCTGCAAAGACAAGGGCTCTAAGCACTAACTTATACAATTTCCAACACACTAACTCTGTAACCTCCACCAGCCTGTGAGTACTCGCTAAGTCAGTAACCTCCTTCAGCCCAAAGAGTACTCGCTAACTCTGTAACCTTCTCCAACTCAAAGAGTACTCACTAACTCTGTAATCGCATCCAGCCCAAAGAATACTCCCCAACTCTGTAACCTTCGCCAGCTCAAAGAGTACTCACGATCTCTAGAACCTCCTCCAGCCCAAACAATACTCACTAACTCTGTAATCTACCCCAGCCCAAAGGGTACTCAATTTTCTGTAACCTCCACCAGCCCAAAGAGTACTCAATAACTGTGTAACCTCCTCCAGCCCAAAAGGTACCCGCTAACTCTGGAACCTCCTCCAACTCAAAGAATACTCGCTAACTCTATAACCTCCCCCAGCCCAAAGAGTATTCGCTAACTCTGTAAGTGCCTCCAGCCCAAAGAGTACTCACTATTTCTGTTACCTCCCCCATCCCAAAGAATACTCGCCAATTCTGTAACATCCTCCAGCCCAAAGAGTACTTGCTAACTCCGTAACCTCCTCCAATCCAAAGAGTACTCGCTAATTCTGTAACCTCCTCCAACCCAAAAGTACTCGCAAATTCTGGAACCTCCTCCAGCCCAAAGTGTACTCGCCAACTCTGTAGTCTCCTCCAGCCCAAAGAGTACTCACTAACTCTATACCCTCCTCCAGCCCAAAGAGTACTCAGTAACTCTTAACCTCCTCCAGCCGAAAGAGTACTCGCTAACCCTGTAACCTTCTCCAACCCAAAGATTACTTTCTAACTCTGTAACCTCCTCCAACTAAAAGAGTACTCGCTTATTCTGTAACTGCCGCCAGCCTAAAGTGTACTCGTTAACTCTGTATCCTCCTCTAACCCAAAGAATACTCGTCAATTCTGTAACCTCCTACAGCCCAAAGAGTACTCGCTAAGTCCATAACCTCCTCCAATCCAAAGAGTACTCCCTAATTTTGTAATCTCCTCCAGCCCAAAGAGTACTCGCTTATTCTGAAACCTCCTCCAGCCCAAAAGTACTCGCAAATTCTGTAACCTCCTCCAGCCCAAAGAGTACTCGGTAACTCTGTAATCTTCTCCAGCCCAAAGAGTACTCACTATCTCTGTAATCTCCTGCTGCCCAAAGATTACTCGCTAACTCTGTAACCTCCTGCAACCCATAGAGTACTCACTAACTCTGTAATCTCCTGCAGCCAAAACAGCACTCGCAAATTCTGAAACCTCCTCCAGCTCAAAGAGTACTCGCTAAATCTGTAACCTTCTCCAGCTCGAAGGGTACTCACTAATTCTGTAACCTTCTCCAACCCAAAGAGTACTCACAAACTCTGTAACCTCCTCCAGCTCAAAGAGTACTCGCTAACTCTGGAAGCGCCTCCAGCCCAAAGAGTACTCACTATTTCTGCTACCTGCCCCAGCCCAAAGTGTACTCGCTAACTCTGTAACCTCCTTCAGCCCGAAGGGTACTCACTAATTTTGTAACCTCCTCCAACCCAAAGGCTACTCGCTAACTCTGTAACCTCCTCCAACCCAAGGAGTACTCGCCAATTCTGTAACCTCCTCCAGCCCAAAGGGTACTCACTAAATCTGGAACCTCCTCCAACCCAAAGAGTACTTGCTAATTGTGTAACCACCTCCAGCCCAAAGAGCACTCGCTTATTCTGTAACATCCTCCAGCCCAAAGAGTACTCACTAACTCTGTAACTGCCCCCAGCCCAAAGAGTACTCACTAACTCTATAACCTCCCCCAGCCCAAAGAGTACTCGCTAACACTGTAACCTCCCCCAGCCCAAAGAGTACTTACTAACTCTGTAACCTCCTCCAGCCCAAAGAGTACCCGCTAACTCTGTAACCTCCCCAGCCCAAAGATTACTCACAAACGCTGTAACCTCCCCTAGCCCAAAAAGTACCCGCTAACACTGCAACCTCCTCCAGCCCAAAGATTACTCACAAACTCTGTAACCTCCTCCAGCCCAACAAGTACTCGCTTATTCTGTAACCGCCTCCAGCCCAAAGAGTACTTGCCAATTCTGTAACCTCCTCCAGCCCAACAAGTACTCACTTATTCTGTAACCTCCTCCAGCCCAATGAGTACTCGCTTATTCTGTAACCTCCTACAGCCCAAAGAGTACTCGCTAACTCTGCAATCTCCTCAAGTCCAAAGAGTACTCGCTAACTCTGGAAAATCCTCCAGCCCAAAGAGTACTCGCTAAATCTGTAACCTCCTCCAACCCAAAGACTACTTGCTAACTCTGTAACCTCCTCCAGCCCAAACAGTACTCAGTAACTCTTAACCTCATCCAGCCCAAAGAGTACTCGCTAACTCTGTAACCTCCTCCAACCCAAAGAGTACTCGCTAATTCTGTAACCTCCTCCAGCCCAAAGAGTACTCGCTTATTCTGTAATGTCCTGCAGCCCTAAGAGTACTTGCTAACTCTGTAACTTACCCCAGCCCAAAGAGTACTCGCTAACACTGTAACCTCCTCCAGCCGAAAGAGTACTCACAAACTCTGTAACCTCCTCCAGCTCAAAGAGTACTCGCTAACTCTGGAAGCGCCTCCAGCCCAAAGAGCACTCACTATTTCTGTTACCTGCCCCAGCCCAAAGTGTACTCGCTAACTCTGTAACCTCCTCCAACCCAAGGAGTACTCGCCAATTCTGTAACCTCCTCCAGCCCAGGGAGTACTCGCTTATTCTGTAACCTCCTCCAGCCCAAAGAGTACTCGCTAAATCCGTAACCTCCTCCAATCCAAAGAGTACTCGCCAATTCTGTAACATTCTCCAGCCCAAAGAGTACTCGCTTATTCTGAAACCTCCTCCAGCCCAAAAGTACTCGCAAATTCTGGAACCTCCCCCAGCCCAAAGAGTACTCGCCATCTCTGTAACATCCTCCAGCCCAAAGAGTACTCACTAAATCTGTAACCTCCTCCAGCCCAAAGAGTACTCACTAACACTGTCACCTTCACCAGCCCAAAGAGTACTCACAAACTCTGTAACCTCCTCCAGACCAAAGAGTACTCGCTATCTCTGGAAGCACCTCCTGCCCAAAGAGTACTCACTATTTCTGTTACCTCCCCCATCCCAAAGATTACTCTCTAACTCTGTAACCTCCTGCAGCCCAGCATGCGGTGAGTGATAGAGGTTTCAAACACTGCTCTGTAAAACGCAGTGGCATTGCATTAATCATGGATTTGAAATCTGAGACTGGTTAACAAAACCCTATCAAAAATATGGAGGGATATGGGACACTTTAGCCAGATACCAGTTAAGTTCAGAAAAAAATATTTATTTACAAATTGTTGCAAATTTTGGAGGATTTGAGCTATAGGGAAAGGTTAAATAGACTGGGGCTGAGGGGTGACCTTATAGAGGTTTATAAAATCATGAGGGGCATGGATAGGATAAATAGACAAGCTCTTTTCCCTGGGCTGGGGGAGTCCAGATCAAGAGGGAATAGGTTTAGGGTGAGAGGTAAAAGATATAAAAGAGACCTAAGGGGCAACATTTTCACACAGAGTGTGGTATGGGTATGGCATGAGCTGCCAGAGGAAATGGTGGAGGCTGATACAATTGCAACATTTAAGAAGCATTTGGATGGATATATGAATAGGAAGGGTTTGGAAGGATATGGGCTGGGTGCTGGCAGGTGGGACTAGATTGGGTTGGGATATCTGGTCGGCATGGACGGGATGGACCGAAGGGTCTGTTTCCATGCTGTACATCTCTATGATTCTAGGACTGTACTGGTCTGCAGCCAATGTCACCGTCCACACTAACTGATAACACTTGGGTTTCTTCCTGCCTCAGTTACGGCTGATCGAAGTTAATTTTCCAGAGGCGATGGTATGGGTTGAGACCTTTCCTTTGAGAACACTCCACTTGTGATGTTGATGTTTCTCACTGGAGGCCTCTTCTCCTCAGTGTTTTTGACTGGGTTTTCTGAAAAAGAGAGAAAAGGCAAAAGGTGCAAATTCTCTATGACAGTCTGCATTTGAAACCACTGCATTTTACATCCATGAACTAGATACGCGACCTCTCTCTGATGGTGTTGCAGACACGGTGACCGTTATCAAGAAACCTGTGATCTTTGCAAATGTAACACCTATGCTGCAGTAGCCTGTGTTCTTTGTTTAGCAAGGCATACTTTTCAAAGAAAGATATGCAGCTCATAAATAGATGCTCCCATCAACATTACAAAGGGGTAAAACAATTTCTCAGTAAGCAGTAAGGTTTTTTTTAAAATAAGCTGTTTTCTTTTAATCGATCTATTCAGCAATGTTATGACACACTCCTGGAGCACGTGGGACTTGGAATTCCCACAGTGTGGAAGCAGACCATGTGGTCCACCAGGAGCACACCAACCCTCCAAACAGCATCCCATCCAGAACCACCCCTATAACCCACCTAGGCTACACACTACAAGGTAATTTAGCATGGCCAATCCACTCTACCATTTTCACTATAGGAGGAAACCAGAGCACCCAGAAGAAACCCAGGCAGACACGGGGAGAATGTGCAATCTCCACACAGACACTCGCCCGAAGTGGAATTGAACCCAGGTCCCTGGCTTTGTGAGGCAGCAGTGCTAACCACTGAGCCACCATGCCACCCCTTACTTGAAGTGGGCCTCCTGGCTCAGAAATAGGAACAAAACTTACACATACAAAATGCAAAGATTTTGAACAAAAGCATTAGACTATGCAAATACCAATCTCCTAAATAGCTGGCCTCTCAAACACACACACATACATACATACATACACTCACACAAGCACACGCACACACCACGCAGATACATGCACACATATACACACACGCGCGCATACATACACAGACACACACGCGCACACACATACACACACGCATACATATACACGCAGATACTTGCACACACACACATACATTTAACACACACATATACACACACACACACATATACACAAACGCACACACACACATAACCGCACGTATGCACACACATACACACACCACAACCATCTCCTTCTGGGTAAAAAAAATATATAATGAAAAATATAAAAATTCTGCAGGTTGTTGTCTTAAAAGTACTTTGATAAAATTACAGTTAAACTCAGGACTCACCGTATGAGGAGCAGTTGAGGACTCTGGGTCTGCACTTAATGGAGTTTAGAAAGAAGAAGGGGGATCTCATTAAAATTTGCAGAATATTGAGGGACCTGGATAGAGTGGATGTGGAGAAAACATTTCCGCTAGTCGGAGAGACTAGAACGTGAGGGTACAGCCTTAGAATGAAGGGATGACGCTTCAGAATTGAGGTGAGGAATTTCCTCAGCCAGAAGGTGGTGAATCTATGGAACTCATTGCCACTGACGTCTATAGCAGCTGTCATCGAGTGCAGTTAAGACAGAGCTAAATAGGATCTTGACTGGTAAGGGGATCAAAGTTACAGGAGAATAGAATTGAGAAACACATCAGCCACGATTGAATGGCAGAGCATTCTTGATGGGCAAATTTGTATTTTCTGCTCCTAAATCTTAATGGTCCTAAACATGGGAGAAATTCATGAATTGTCCCAGAATTACTTTGCATAGAAGAGCGAAAAGCTCTGAATTATCTTCCTGGAACATTTGTGGTGGCTTTGTCAGGAGTAGTGAAGGAGATTGTGAATTCTCTATAGGAACATCCCTTGAGTGGTAAAGATTATTTCCAGTGAGTTCTGAAATTGGAGTTTGCTGAGAGGTGATTCAAGTAAAGACCAAGGAACCACTGTGTGTTCCTCTGGTGATGTTCAACAGCCTTCTTCTCCCCCCAGACTGGGCCATGAGAGCTTGCTTTGAAAGTCTTGTTGACAGATGTCTCGGTGTGAATTCCCATTGTTTGAAGGTGCCAAATTGTTGCACCCAGTTCTCACTTTCTCTTGTGTCTAATGTCAAAAAGATTGAAGACAGATGTATAAATATGGGTCCAGCCAATGTTGTAAGTTAATATTTACATCGTGCATCTTTGAAACCTTAACTTTAAATACTGAGAAAGTAACTTTTGGTACGGAAATGGAATTGGAGCCTAACGGTTTCCTACAATTTTGATTGAGGAGGTGGGAGTCATTAAACTGAGGACTACGCAGCCCTGTCAATGGAGGATAGACAAGCAGGAGGCTGGAAGAACACTGCACAGCCAGGCAGCATCAGGAGGTGGAGAAGTCAACGTTTCAAGTGTAACCCTTCTTCAGGACTGGGGGGGGGCTGGCTGTGGGAAGAGCTGCAGATAAAGGGAGGGGTTATGGGTGAGGGGAGCAGGGTGGTGAGGTTGGGATAGGTGGAGACAGGGAGAGGGTACTGCCTGGTTGGTCAGTGGGAGGAATGGATCCGGTTGGTGGCTGGGAGCAGTGAAAGAGAGGGGGAGGGGCTGGGAAGGGAGTCGGCTGATGGGGAGGGAGATTATTTAGAAATTGGAGAACTCAGTGCTGAGTCCTCCAGGCTATAGGCTGCTCAGGCGGAAGATGAGGTGTTGCCCCTCCAATTTGATTCGCTGCGGCTTTGATGGAGGCCAAGGATGGTCATGTTGGAAAGGGAGTGGGAAGGGGAATTAAAATGGGCGGTGATGGAGAGGTCAGACTGGCACATATGGGCCCGGCTAAGGCGTTCGGTGAAACGTTGCCTAAGTTAACATTTGGTCTCGCTGATGTAGAGAAGGCCACATCGGGGGCACCGGATACTGGGTTGAAGGAGAGGCGGGTGAACCTCTGTTTCACCTGGAAAGACTGTTTGGGGCCTTGGGGGAACAATATAATTACAGAATGACAAGTTTATACCGAAACATTTTGCTATAATTCTGGACATTGAAAATCATTATCGAGAAAACTGACACAAAACTGCAACAAGAGTAAGTAATATTTTGTGTAAATAATTTTTTGAAATAGCAGGTACACACAACGTTAATGACTGGTTGGGTATATTATTCAGTATTTTACTGGTCTGAGTAGCATTCACTTCTCAAAGTGAACGGAAGTGGGAAGAAACAGCCTATTAATTTTCACTGCTGCAGCCATTATTTATAACTTGCAGGAAAACAGATTGCAAGATGGTGCCGGATATGATCGACTCCTTGTGAGCTCCTGCATGCAGATCTGCATTTCCTATTTCTGACAATCGTTCTACATTCTTCAAACTTAAAGGAGGTGTGTTTTTGTTTTTGCTGCTATCGTTTACTTACCTGTGCTACTTAACTCTGTGACCTGCCTGTACTGCTCGCAAGACAAAGCTTTTCACTGTGCCTCGGTGCCCGTGACAATAAAGTCAGTTCAATTCCAGACCCAAGCAAACGTTAAAAAGGAGGTTCAAACTTAAAGTTGAACAAAAGTTGCAGAATTCCTCAAGACTCTTCAACATTTGCGAATGCAAATTTATGGACTCAGTGGCATTGATGATACTTGCAGAGAAAAAAATGATATAACAAACAGCTTTGACTTTTTGTTTTCTTTGTACAATTCGCAGCACTGTCACCCTTCACACTAGCTATTGTGTTGCTCTTCTGGTCAACTTCCTACATCATATGAAGTCTTTTGTCTTAATGTAAGGAAGAGCATAGTGAAGGTCCCATGGTAATGATTTGAGAAGAAACCTTGAGAGTGATGTAAAATAAAGGAAGTTAGAAAGTTTCGTGAAGAATGGCCAAAACTGCAACAGTTGTAGGCCTCAAAGAGATTTTGATCTGAACACAAGCTCCTTCATGCCACCCAGGTTGGTTCCTTCCGCGATGCGTTTTGCTGGGATGTTCTTTGCACCAATGTGATACAAACTGAAAATAGCCAGAAAGCAAAGTGGGAGCAACAGAACAAAACTCAGCTCCTGGTCCTCGAGCTAACGGAATTAAAGGGGATTGGGGGGGGTTGGGGAGAAAGTGGGAACCGGGGCCTGGGTTGGATGAAGACCAATAAATGCTGGAGACCACAGCAGGGCAGGGAGAGGTAAACTTAGTAAGTTTGCAGATGACAACAAAATTGGAGGTGTAGTGGGCAGCGCAGAAGGTTAACTCAGATTACAGCAGGATCTGGACCAGATGGGCCAGTGGGCTAAGGAGTGGCAGATGGAGTTTAATTCAGATAAATGCGAGGTGCTGCATTTTGGGAAAGCAAATCTTAGCAGGACTTATACACTTAATGGTAAGGTTCTAGAGAGTGTTGCTGAACAAAGAGACCTTGGAGTGCAGCTTCATAGCTCCTTGGAGTGGAGTCACAGGTAGCTAGGATAGTGAAGAAGGCATTTGGTATGCTTTCCTTTATTAGTCAGAGCTATAGGAGTTGGGGTGTCGTGTTGCAGCTGTACAGAACATTGGTTAGGCCACTTTTGGAATATTATGTGCAATTCTAAAATATGAGAGACATGGATATGGTGAGTAGCCAAAGTCTTTTCCCTGGGGTGGGGGAGTCCAGAACTAGAGGGCATAGGTTTAGGGTGAGAGGGGAAAGATATAAAACAGGCAAGTTTTTCACGCAGAGGGTGGTGCATGTATGGAATGAGCTTTCAGAGGAGGTGGTGGAGGCTGGTACAATTGCAACATTTAAAAGGCATCTGGATGGGTATATGAATAGGAAGGGTTTGGAGGGATATGGGGCAAGTGCTGGCAGGTGGGACTAGATTGGGTTGGGATATCTGATCGGCGTGGACGGGTTGGACCAAAGGGTCTGTTTCCATGTCCAATTCTATGATTATCTAATGTCAAAAACATTATGCCAGGCTTTCACGACAATGTTACACTAGGGACGCCACATAACGGTCCATTGGCAGGAGGGAAGTATGTTGTAAATGGCAGAAAGCAGTAATATACCCAGGGATCTCAGTTGTCAGACCCACAGTTCTCTGAAAGTGGCAGCATAAGTGGAGGAGAAGGTTAAGAAGGCATATAGCATGCTTGCCTTCATAGGTGGGTTTTTACAGAGTATTAAAATTGGCAGATAATATTGCAGCCGTTTGGAACATTACTTAGGCCATGTTTGAAATACTCCATATCGTTCTGGTCACTACATCGTGGACACTTCAGAGAGGTTACAGAAAAGATTAATGAGGATATTGCCTCGTTTGGAGGGTATTAGCTATGAGGAGAGATAAGACAAAATTGGTTTTGTCTCACTTGAACGTTGGAGTCTAAGGAGCAACCTTATAGATGTTTTCCTAGTTATGAGAGGAATAGATAATCAGATTCTTTTCCCCGGGGTAGAAAGGTCAACGATGCAGGAACATAAGTTTAAAATTAAAAAGGAGGTAAGTTTAAAGGAGATGTACGAAGGACTTTTTTTTGACACTGGGGGCGGTAAGTGCCTGGGATGTGCCGCCAGAAGTGGTGGTGGACGCAGGTACAATAGCGATGTTTAAGAGGCATCTTAACAGAGAGCTGAAGAAGCAGAGAATGGAGGGATATGGACCATGCAGAGGCAAAAGCTTTTTAGCTTTGAAAGGTGTCATGTCTGTAGTCTTGGTGGGCCGAAGGGCCTGTTCTGTGCTGGACTGTTCTTTGTTCTTTGTGAATCTGTGGCCTGGCTCAGGGTGAGTCAGGATATTCAATGACTTGTAAATCCTGTGAGACATGCTAAATGTACCAACCCCAGCAGCAAGAGAGAGCTTCTAGATCCAGGTGGTGTTCCATCCATTCCTGACATGACAAAAGCAACAGAAACGATTTTTTTTGTGCAAGTCAATGATTGCACCTTGGAGATAGATTATTTGCCCAAACGTCCCATTGTCCGACGACTGAGCAGCAACGTGAGCGTAACCCTTGTTGAAATGAAGGCTGCTACTTCTGGTTCCTTCTGTGCCCTGGAGAAGATCATCTCTGACAACAGGCCACACTTCACTGGCAAACTGTTTCAAGATGTGTGCTAGGTAGTGACTGACCAATACAATGATCATTTTACCCACAATTCTAACTCAAACGAGCCAGAAGAGCGTCTGGTACGTATTACCTAATTAATAATCTTCAAGTCTCAGTAATATTTTTGTGTTACCTTGCTGCATTTTGATGCAATAATGAAGGGATGAAACTCCTGGGCACAATTTATGCTCAGAACCCAAGTACAAATGACTTTGCCCAGGAACTAATTGTCTCGCCATTCTGCATCAGAGGACATTCTTTCCCAGGATATAGAGGAGAATAAAAGAAATACATGATCAGCAAGCATGTAGAGAATCCACAACTAAGGGGAAATGGTCCTGGGATAGTGGTGTCATTGGACTATCAATTCAGAACCCAACACTCTAGTGTTCTCAGGATATGGGTACACCTGGAGAATGCTACTTTAAGGTCTGCCATCATTGATAGTTTACCCACCCAGCCCTACTTGGATGGCCTACAGATATTTTTTAGTGACTTGCCAATAGCCCAGGGTCAGGCAAAGGCCTCCTGTTGAGCAGACTGTGGCTTGTATTCCACATTGACTGTCCTCTCTCTCTCATCATCACTGGGACCCGCCTGACTATCCTTGCCTGTCGTTTGGGGGCTCCCAAGCTCTCCCTCAGCTTGGGTCTTTCAGCTGTGACCATGATTATAAGCGATGGGAGTAAAGCATTGAAACCTTCTGAATGTCCGTCATCATTTGAAGGCAAGATGGTCATCCTGAAGGCTGCAGGAACCCTGTTGGTCAGGGGTGCTTGGACTGGCCTGAGTGAGAAGCTGAGAGTTTGGTGAATGATTGAAATGGAGCATGGTGTTGGGACATGGGTGGTTTGGGGGAAGAGGTGTGTTTTTTTCTACCTTATATTAGGTTTTTTAATGCAAAGGAAGAGGTTGATTAGTGAATAACTGGTCATTTATTCTACTTATAGTGACTTTGTAATGTTGAAGTATGGCAGGGCAGCTTGGCTGAGTGGATTATCTATCTTGTAGCATACATGAAGTTGTGGACACCCTTTGTGCTCCAGTCAAATTCATTGACACCAACTTAAAAAGGTTGAGTTCAGGTGTTTCTGCAAGGTTCGATGTGACTCCGTTGGTATTTTGCCTCCCTGCTTCGAGGGTCAGAGAATCTTTGTAGACATACCTCTGAGAGAGGGCAAACTCTCGGATGGTACCGATGACATAAGCAAGCAGATTGGCCAAACACGTGCAAGTGAGGATAGTTAGAGAAAGAGTGACCAATTGAACATGCATCTGGAGATTTAGCATAGAAGGGAGTGTGTTGGATTTCTGAGTCATTGGGAGTGGTTCTGGGGCAGATGGGAGTTGTAATTGTTTTGTTATAACCTTTACTTCCCTGCCTGTCTTAGCCCAGTCTCATTTTACCACAAGGTAAAAGGGTAACACCTCACAGGATTGGGGCTGACACCCTTGCAGGGAGATTTGCTATTGCTGTCAGGAAGGCTTTGAATTAGATAGAGAGGGTTATGCCTGTTCCTATGTTAGTACCTGATTCTGATTCGACTACAATGGGGGGGGAGGTCTCAGAAATGCAGTGCTGCAGTTGGTGTTGCTACTGACTTTAGTTGTTGGCAGGACGCTCTGGTTATGAAATGCGGCAGTTACCGGCATCTCCACTTTTGCAAGTGAGCTCAGGGAGCTCCTACACTCAATACCAATCCTGTGTGTGGTCCATTGACGTCTGGCTGGTTTGTTCCATGATTATGATACTCTAGCGCCACCTTCTGCCTGACACTCTGCCCATTGCTGTTAGTGTAAGTGACCTGCTCACATGGTCGGTCGACCTGTTATAAAGCAGGTCACAGAGGATTGCCAGCAGCTTTATTGTTATTGTTCTTTCCCATATAGCACCTCAGAGAGATGATAAAGATTTATTTCAGAGCCTGTTCATGAGTAACCTTCAGTCTTTTGTGGCTACCTTCATCACCCTCACTTGCTGGCTTGTCATTAAATGTTTGTTTTGTGTCGATATTGTGGCTTTCAGAGATTATTTTGTGCTGCTTTTTTAAGAGAGATTGAATGTGAAGCATTGAGTTGCCTGTAAGAAAGTAAACAGCTTGTGAGGACTTGTTTTATTTTAGAAGGTTGGGGTAATGGAGACAGCCTGGCTCCATTATGGCCCAGCTCTCACAGAATAGACTTTCGAGATTTCTTTTTAGTTTTTAGGTTTATCTTTAAGCAGTTGCTGTTGGAGCCTCAGCAGGACAGAAGCTGTAGAAGTTATCTTTTCCCTCTCTCAGTTATAGCTCGAAGCTGGGATTTGTCTCTGTTGCTGGGTTACCTGTCAGACAAATCTATTTCTCTGAATTTGACCTTTACTTGGCAAGGAGCATGTTTGAGGGATGTTATGATAAAAGAACAGTTAATTAGTAACAGTTATTATACCTGTTAATCTGTTAAGGGTGTTACGACACAGGGTAAACCCTCCTGCTTAATTTAACCCAGCAACACCGAAAAGATTTATGCCATGTGGTAATCTGTGAAAATTCCAGAGGCCAAGAACCATTTAAAGTAAAAATTAACAACTTCATTTCTTAATGTATAACAGATAATAATTAACTAACAACTATTCACAACTCCTTCCTCTAACCTAGCTTTTACCTTCCCCTTCTACAATAATAGTCCGATAAAACCTCCAATTAAGATTGACCAAAATTCAAATTTTCAAAACCAGCTAGATGTCGAATCTTCTCTTTATATCTTCCTTTGTCTTCTTTTCTTCTTCCGGGGAATTACTGTTTCGCAGGTTACTAATTGATAAAGGTAACTTTAAGAGAGCTATTTTTCTGGGCAGTCTGCAGATGTTGGTGGCTTGGTAGCTCTCCTCCCAACTGTTCATTTTTCCTGGTCTTATACCCACAAAGCATCAGATTGTGTCATTGGCTTTTTAAGATTGCCAATATACTCAATTCAAACTGGATTGGAGTTTGGTATTTTTTGGGGGTATAATTTAAACTGATTGGCCTAAATCGAATTCAGTTTGTCATCTCCAGGCAGCCAACTAATTGAGTTGTTACACCAAATGTTACATTATATCTTGTTGAACCACTTGGTGCTGTGTCAGATAGTTCTGCTAGCTTCCAACTCTCTGAAAGGTACAGTCCATCTACATAACAGATTTTCTAATATAGTTACGTTACTCTAAGTTCTTCTTTCTTTTGTTTGTATTTTAACCATCATGTTTAAATAAATGCATTTTCGCTTAACGTCCAGCAGTTTGACCAGTTGTATTGTCTCCAGAACACGACACCTCACATTTGCCTTAGAAATAAGGAAAAGGTAAGCCACCTTGTTAAAATATTTTTGAGAGGGTCGGGTCTGATCCTTAACAGTCTATATAAAATATTCTTCATTTACATAGTTAAAAAAATCACACAACACCAGGGTTATAGTCAAACAGGTTTATATGGAAGCACTAGCTTTCAGAGCGCTGCTCCTTCATCAGGTGGTTTCATTTACATGAAAACCATCAGTAAAGACAAGACAAGCGAGTACTCTGCATTGTTCAAAAAAACAAGGAGCTCAGTCAAAACACGGGAAGCTCCCGTATGCGGCTCATCTGCTCCTTTCCTCGTCTTCTGTTTCTTTTCTTTCCCTTCACTTCCTTTTCTCCTTACCTTTCATCAGCGAAGGGCCGAGGGTGGGTCCAGCGAAGGGCCCGGCGTCAGCAAGGTAAGCCCAGCCGTAAAACGATGGCGCCAGAAAACTGGTGACTCTGACATTGGTAGGTCAAGGTGGTGGCAGTGGGAGAGGTGTGACGGCACAGGCTTGTTGGTAAGCTGCCTCAGGACTCATGGCAAAGATGGACTCTCCTCTAGTTTTATCTTTTTCCTTATTTTTAAGCTATTCAAAGTGGCACCAGGCCATGGTGATAGTTGAAGCTTTTCACTGGTTTCCCCAGTGTACAAGTGGGGTGGCATGGTGGCCCAGCGGTTAGCACTGCTGCCTCACAATACCAGGGACCTGGGTTCGATTCCAGCCTCGGGCAACTGTCTGTGTGGAGTTTGCACGTTCTCCCCGTGTCTGCGTGGGTTTGCTCCGGTTTCCTCCCACAGTCCAAAGATGTGCAGGTTAGGGTGAATTGGCCATGCTAAATTGCACATAGTGATGCGTAGGTTAGGTGCATTAATCAGGGGAAATGTAAAGGGATGAGACTGGGTGGGAGTAGTCTTCAGAGGGTCGGTGTGGACTTGTTGGGCCAAAGGGCTTGTTTCCGCACTGTAGGGATTCTGTATTTAAAAAAATCATTCAATTCAAATCAATACCAGACAACCCACTGTCAGTTGCCAGTGAGGACTGCAGATGCTGGAGACCAGAGTTGAGATTGTCGTGCTGGAAAAGCACAGCAGGCCAGGCAGCATCCGAGGAGCTGGAGAGTAGACTTTTCAGGTATCACATCCTGATGAAGGGCTTATACCTGAAATGTTAACCACGCGGCCCCCACCCACGCACCTTCCCTATCAGATGCGGTAAACCTGTAGTCCTCAGTATGACTCCAACCAGCAGATGGCAGTCAATCTCACCTCACCTCTGGAATTCAGCTCTTTTGTCCATATTTATATCAAGAATGTCATGAGGTTGAGAACCGAGCAAACACTGTCAATGAAACCTTCCAAAATGTTATGGTTGAGAGTGGATTGAAGGAGAGCGATTAGCTGGGTTGCATTTAACCTGCTTTTCCTGGTTAGAACCGGGCAAATGTTCACATTGGCAGGGAGAAGACAGTCTTGTATC
This sequence comes from Chiloscyllium plagiosum, assembly GCF_004010195.1. NCBI lineage: Eukaryota > Metazoa > Chordata > Chondrichthyes > Orectolobiformes > Hemiscylliidae > Chiloscyllium > Chiloscyllium plagiosum. The sequence goes on along the minus strand of NC_057746.1, from coordinate 23,704,416 downwards.
AGTATTGGACTAGCTTCGCTCGGGGAGTGCTGACAGCTAATTCCTGAGGACAGGTGAAGATCTCGACCCACCGAAGGAGTCTCTCGGTTCCGCAATCGATCAATAAACACTAGCAATTCGGTCTGGTTCTGTAAGGATTTCACACTGTAATTATGGCCAGCATAAACAGAGGTTAAACACTTCTGTGTCCCTCAGAGAAACTGCTGCACATAGTTTAAGACAAAGGCTTTTTTAAATAACTTTTTGAAAAGAGGTACAGCTATAATTACAGAGCAAATTCAAACAATTACCAATCAATTTTAATAAAATGGCTTTACTGACAGCAACTTAGCCCAAAGATATTTCCTGGGAACCAACCTTACTTTTCACATCCTCACCACCCCCCCCCCGCCCCCAATCTCACGAACCTAGTCTCTGCACCTGAACTTGCAAGGTCAGTTAGGCTGGCCAGTAATGTCTTATCCAGTCTAGTTATTTCTACACTGTAAAGGAAGCATTGTCTGTTAATCTTTGTTGAGGTACACTGTGGTTAGTTCAGTAATGCAGCCTTTAACATGGTTAGAAGCCATTTTAAGCAGCTTTTAAGCAGAATTGTTAATTTGCAGCCTAGAAGCCATTTTGTCGTGTTATTTGCATTAAGGAGCCATTTTATTGCTGCCTGTGTTAGTAAGAGCATGTATTAAGTGGTTGTTCCTGACTACAACTAATTACTTCAGCCTGTATTCGGAGTTCAGATCCTCACAAATCTTTAGCAATATTCCCAGGACATTATCTTTGCAATGTCCAGCGTTTTTTTACTATTATCTTGACATCACATGGATTGAATTGACTGATGTTGGTATCTATGCTAACTGCAGAAATTCAGCAGGTCTGGAGAGAGAAACTGAGTCAGCGTTTCTTGTCTTGTATAACTTATCTTTGGAACCCTTTTATTTACTGACATCTATGGTGCTGGGGACCCACAGGTGTGATGGGGTGGCTGAGGGAGATTATCCACTTGGCACTTCTACCTGAAACTTACTGTAAATGTTTCAGTTTAGTCCCTTACCCTGGTCGCCCCTGTCATTGAGGATCAGGATGTTTTTAGTGCCTCCTCCTGCTGAGGGTTGTTTCATTGTCCAATCGTTACTGGATGTGACAGGACAATAGAACTTTAATCTGATGTGTTAGCTGTGGGATCATCTCACTCGCTCTATCAAACGCTGCTTCCTGTGTTGGAGCCTTACTGTGTTGACATCTTTAGATTTTTAGATGCGTCTGCTGAAGCTCCTGACATGTTCTCCCTCCCACCACACTGGGCACACATTATTAATGTAATCGCCCATTTGTTATGATGTGCCTGCCATGTGGTCAGTAAAATGTGGACAAATGAAGCTCATATCACTCCCTTTCAATATGTAATAGAACACAGAACATCAAACATTACATCACAGAACAGGCCCTTCAGCCCTCGATGTTCCTCCGACCTGTAGCTCATCTATTCTACACTATTGTATTCTTGTCCATATGCCTAACCAACGACCATGTAAATGCTCTTAAATTTGACGAGTCTACTACTGTTACAGGTAGTGCGCTCCATGTCCCTACTATTCTCTGAGTAAAGGAACTACCTCTGACATCTGTCCTATATCCATCCTATATGCCATGATCCAAAGGATTCCTGAAGAAGGGCTTATGCCTGAAACGTCGATTCTCCTGCTCCTTGGATGCTGCCTGACCTGCTTCGCTTTTCCAGCAACACATTTTTAAGCTCTATATCCATCACGCCTCAATTTAAAGCTATGCTCCTTGTGCTGCCCTTAGCACATGGACTCCAGCTCACCACCACCTATCCAAGGGCAACGAGGGACAGGCAAGAACTGCTGACCCAGCCAGCACCGCCCATGTGCCATGAACAAATAATTTTTAAAAAGTTCACTCCCTGGTGTCCAGCCTAGTGCCCGAATGCCCTTAATGCACCGCAGGATTATCAGAGGCTGTTGCTCTTCAGGAATGACCACTCATTTCATCAAACCAGGGGAGGTATGGTTCCCTATAATGACAGTGTATCAGCACTATTCACAATTGCCTGCATGCAATAAACATTGCCCAATCTCGGGTGAGTTAGCACAAGACTCACAGTCAGACTTTGTCAAGTTTCTTTGGTTTATTAAATAAATATACACCATAATGCTTACAAACACAATTCAGAAATGGTCATATTTTATAGCTCTACATGCTGGTCTGGTTGCAGATTCAGTAGCTTTGTTATAAACTATCCCTTGAAAGGCTCAGGGTCAAACATGGAAAGTGCATAGAAAAGTTAAAGCAGAACTCCATAGGAGAGCTCAGTTATTCAAGATTCTTTATTTAACTGGCTCCTTTTCACCAGATGATCGAGATCAGTGCATTATCTTGCCAGTCACATTCACCCTATGTACATGAAGGGGTGGCTCAGTGGTTAGCCCTGCTGCCTCAAAGCACCAGGGACCTGGGTTCGATTCCAGCCTTGGGCAATTATCTGTGCGAGGTTTGCACATTCCCCCGCGTCTATGTGGGATTCCTCTCATAGTCCAAAGACGTGCAGGTTAGGGTGGATTGGCTATGCTACATTTCCCCATAGTGTCCAGGGATTATGTAGATTAGGTGCAGTAGTCAGGGGAAATGTAGGGTAGGAGAATGGGTCTAGGTGGGATACTCTGAGGTTGGTGTGGACTTGTTGGGCTTACTATTCTGTGTAGAGATTCTAATTTTTTTTTAAGGGAAGGCAGGGATTAAATCAAGAGTCAGAGGGGAAAACAAAACACTCCACACCCGTTGGTACCTAATCACCTGTTTTTTAAAATGTTTTTTTTCTAATATACCCATGATGAGAGACGCAGTTAAAGACAACAGGTGCACAAAGGAAACACTCAAGTGGCCAGTGACAAGCAGTGCCCTTCACATCAACGGGCAATGTTGTGTGATCGAAACGGTGAGGAGGGAGGGCAGGGATTCAATCAAAATAGAGTTGGAGGGGGGGGAAATAAAGCACTCCGCACCCTGTGGTGCCCATTTCTCCCTGAACAGTTCAAGGGTGTTAGTAGATACCACATGCTCCTTTGTCAAGGGTACACAGGCTCTGCCATATCAAGTGTAAGGATTCTGGGAATACATTCTAACATGTGGGACGTCTAACTAACAACTTGGTTTTGTTTTCTGTTCAATTTGACCCAGTTAAAAAGAACAGCACACAGAAATTGTCTCCATTTCAGGGCAAAGTGGTTTCCCACACGTATATACGTTCAACATGGCTGTGAGAGTAACTGGCACAAGGGAGACTTTCAGGGGTTTCGGAACTCTGTTCTCTACTGTCATCACAAGTGCAACTAGAAATGTTCGCTGTTAGTTTCATCAGCACCACACCTAGCAAGGGAATGGACAACACCGAAAAAGGAGGGGACGACACACAAAGAAATCTCAGCACGATCAGGGGCAGAGAATAAGTGCTGGCTTGAGAAGTAGAGGTGGAGGCTGGGGGTGGAAGTTTGGAGGGGGAGGAGATGGCGAGGGGAC
>NC_057746.1:23682376-23700851 GCF_004010195.1 Chiloscyllium plagiosum | reverse complement strand
AGAGAAAGGAGGGGAGGGTGAGAAAGGGGTGGAAGGTGGAGGGGAGCAAGGGGTGGAGGCTGGAGACGAAAAAGGAGGAAGGCACAATGTTGGAGGAGAGACATGGAGGGGGAAAAAATAGGGATGGGGAAGAGGAGAAATGAGAAGCACTGGTCAGGAAGACCACGGGGAGTTGTTGGCTTAGGGTAATACCTAAAGGAAGGATGAGTTAGGTATTGGGAAAAAACACCACCCTTGGAGTCAGAGTTGTGGTTCAATGACAGTTTGTTGCACAAGGAAATATCGGAGCTCCAGGGAGAGAAAGACACCAACACTGTGGTCAGCTGAGAGTCTTCTCTTGTCCCGGAGCACATGTCAAAACACTTTCATACGTTATGATATAATAGGTGAGTGATGAGGTTATTGTCTCTGTAACATGGTTTGTTTACTGTAAAAATATTGCAGAATCATTTCGATGCAGTCATCGTCAGTTCTCGTGCAGCTTTTGTTGTTAATTTCAGCACGGTCATTGTCAGTTTCAGCGCAGACAGTGTCAGTTTCAATGTCTGCACGGAAGTCTATTGTTCTAATAATGGGCGCTAGTCGCTCTTCCTGAGAAGGACAATTACGGCAGCCCTGTCTATTAGCACTTTGCATTCAGTCCATATCAAACTGTTAGCATTTCTATAAAAGCTGTTTTTAAAAAATGAAACACATTTTCATTGAAACGATAGAATAATATTCTGAGGGAGGGCACCACGACAGATGACAAACTGAGGTTAACCTGTCTAGGGAAATCTGGAACTACCCAGTGTAGTTAAAACAATGAGAGGTCCCCATTTTAAGACAGATCTAGGGAGATGGTGTTCCCTCCTCAGAAGCATTAGACTTTGGACGTTTCTTCCAGAGAATTGGAGGCTAGATCATACAATACAGTCACGGTTGAGGTAGACAGTTGAGGTAGCAAGTTTTAGAGGGCAGAGAGGGTGAAATTGAAGTGTGGAGATAGACTGGGAAGTAGAATTAAGTTCAGACTCAGAGCAGCCACACAGTCTTACTGAATACCCACTGCTGCCCCTATTTCTTACGATTGGGAAAAAAGGTCCTGAGCAGGAATGGAGTCCAAACTGAAGGGCAGTAGATATAAATTCCAAGGTACCTGTTAGTCATTTTCTGGTGAGCTACCAGAGTCAGAGGCCCCAGCAATGTTTCAGGCAAAAATGCCCTTCGTTAACATCAATCCTCCTGCCCCTCAGATGCTACCTGACCTGCTGGGCTTTTCCAGCCCCACTCTCATCTGGACTCTAATCTCCAGCATCTGCAGTATCCTGGAGAGCGCGTGAGAGAGAGAGAGAGAGAGCGCGCGAGAGAGAGAGCGCGCCCCTCAAGCTGTAACAGTGCTCCAGGACAGTTGGTCACTGGGAACAGTAGCCCCAATTAAGGTAATTCTTCAGTGGAAACAGTACTCTCAGATGAAAGCTTCTCTTTACCCAGGTCAATCAGTTCCTAGAGGAAAAAAAACACAAAAAAATGTCATAAAAAAATGTTAGCCATCGACTAAGTTGGACTGTCCCAGAAAACCAGCCTTTCGTGGGCAGAAGCAGACTGAACTTATTCGGTTCCAATCCTGTTCTCCCTTGTCCAGTCTCTTTCTACCCACATCTGTGACTCTTCTGATGCCCAGTGTCCCTGCAACATTTCCCTTCTCATGTCAAGTGTCCAACCTCCCTACCCCTCCAGCCACCACAGCCTTTTAAAAAAAAAAAGAGCAGAAAATCCTCAGGATCTCAACCTTCGGGATTTAATTTTCCTCATCCCTCCCTTTAATGGGCTATCGCTTGTTTTTAAAACTATGACCCCCCCCCCCCCCAAACTTGCTCACGACTCTCCCACAAGGGGAAAACATTTTTTCCCATGTCCATCTTGTCAATAAGCTACTGATGGTTAACATGCAGATGCAGCAAACTGTTAGGAAGGCAAGGGGACTTAAAGTTAAAAAAAAAATCATAACACCAGGTTATAGTCCAACAGGTTTATTTGGAAGCACTAGCTTTCGGAGCACTGCTCCTTCATCTTGCTTCAATTGTATAGAAGCCTGGTTTGACTTCATCTGGAATGCTGCATGCACTTTTGGACTCCAGAAAAGGAAATCATTGGTGCACAGAAAGGCAGCTCACCAGACTTGATCCCCAGATAGCAGGACTGTCCGATGAAGACAGATTGGACAAAGTGGGCCTGGGGTTTCACAGAATGAGGGGACCTCATTGAAACCAACAAAACACTATGGATAGACAGGGCAGACACAAGCACTCTGGTTGGGGAGTCTACAACTAAAGGAGGTATAAATTTAAAATTAAAATTAAAATACAAAAAGGGGAAACCATTTTGGACTAAGAGGAGGAGAAATCTATTTAGAGGGTTGTGAACCTTTGGAATTCTTTGCCACAGGGGGCTATGGTTAGCTCACTTATTGAACGTGTTGTAAAGACAGTGATTGATAGATTTCGGATTGACAGTGGCGTGAAGGATTATGGGATTGGGGCAGGGGAGGGAAAGGGGAAGGAGTAAAAAAGCATTGAAGCATCCAATCAGTCACGACTGTAGTACACAGCAGAGCAGCCCTGTCCAGAAGAATGTCAAGATTAGAGTGGTGCTGGAAAAGCACAGCAGGGCAGGCAGCATCCAAGGAGCAAGAGAGAAACAAAAATTGGACGTTTTGGACAAAAGCCTTTTATCAGGAACGTCTGGATGAATGGCATAATGCTTTTCCAATGTTCCACTATTCATCCAATCTTGTATCTTATGTCAGCAATGTGACATTTAGATATTTCCGTTAAATGATGGACAGAACGTAACAGAGGGGGGAAAAAAAAGAATCCTTTATCTGTGGATCAAACATCACTGCTTGAAATCAGAAGAGTTAAGAGACTTGAAACATTAGCTCACGCTCTCTCCCCCCCATGGATACTGGCTGACCTGCTGTGATCTCCAGCAGGTTTGTGTGTTCATCCTAGCCATGCAAACACACAGGCTCCGCTATCTGTAGGGAGATCCCTATTCTCCCTGAAAATTCCTCATGCAGCAGCAAAACATGTCCATTTCTGACTACAATGAAAGATGTGAAGTCAAGACAAAAGCTCATTTACAGAAAGATTCACAGTGCCATCTGTTTCTAAATTGCCACTTGTATCTGCTACCAATACTTACACCTTTCTCCTGCCCATCCACGTTGTTTGCATCAAGATTTGGAGGTTGATTTCTCGATCTCCTTTTATTCCACTTTGTTACTGTTGACAGTGAACGGATCAGTGAGTAAGTGAAATGAGCAAGGAATTTCAATAAACCATTCTAAAATCAATCCACATGAAAAATATTCCCCAAACTAATTGTCCTTTAACCTTTTCGGTTCGACAGGCTGTGAAATTACCCTCCAAATTCCTCAGCCAAAATAGTAAAAGGAACTTTTCAGAAGCTTCTTAAGTCTTGAACGATCATGTCCTTTGGTCTCAGCTGGACTGGCGATGTTCTAATTGGCAAACAAATGTGCCAGCAAAAGCAGAGAACCAGGTTTGGCAAGAGAAAAAAGGAAACAAGAGCTCATGGACAAAAGTAATAAAGGTATAATCAAGAACTTCAGTCATGAATGGACATTCCACCACACGCTCAATCTGTTACAAAATCACTGTTACATGAAATGGATATCTGAATTCCAGCATTATCCTGGAGACTGTTTCAGCAGTGGAAAGCAGGACTCAATTCAGCCAAATTCGCTGCACACAATTAATAGATTTCATCGTCCTAAATTCAAAATGATTGAGTCATACAGTCACAGCATGGAAACAGACCCTTCTGTCCAACTCAGCCATGCCAACCAGACATCCTAACTTAATCTAGTCCCATTTGCCAGCACTTGGCCCATATCCCACTAAACCCTCCCTATTCATTTACCTCTCCAGATGTCTTTTAAATGCTGTAATTGTACCAGCTGGCACCACTTCCTCTGGCAGCACATTCCATACACGTACCACCCTCGCCGTGAAAATGTTACCCCCTTAGGTCCCTTGAACATCTTTCTGCTCTCACCCCCAAACCTATGCCCCTCTAGTTCCGGACTCCCCATCTCAGGGGGGTGGGGGAAGATTTGTCTGTTCACCTGATCCGTGCCCCTCATGATTTTATAAACCTGTAAGGTCACCCCTCAGCCTCCGACGATCCAGGGAAAAACACCCCCAGCCTATTCAGCCTCTCCCTATAGCTCAAACCCTCCAACCCCAGCAACATTGTTGTGAATAATTTCTGAACCCTTTCGGGTTTCACAACATAGGAAGGAGACCAGAATTGCACACAATGTTCCAAAAGTGACCTAATCAACATCCTGTACAGCTACAACAAGACCTCCCAACTCCTACATTCAATGCCCTGACCAATAAAGGAAAGCATACCAAACACCTTCACAGTTTTATCTACCTGTGACTAATTTGAAGGGACTATGAACCAGCACGCAAAGTGTGTTACCTTTCGAATCCCTCCAGTGTGGGAATAGGTCATTTGGCCCAGCAAGTCCACACCAGCTCTCTGAAGACTAAGCCACCCAGACCCATTCCCCTACCCTACAATTACCCCAGATCAATGCACCTAACCACATTGCTGAACACAATAGGCAATTTAGCATGGCCAATCCACCCTAACCTGCAAGTCTTTGGGTTGGGAGAGGAAACCGGAGCAAACCCACGCAGACATGGGAAGAATGTGCAAAGTCCACAGACAATTGGGGTGGCATGGTGGCTCAGTGGTTAGCACTGCTGCCTCACAGCACCAGGGGCCTGGGTTCGATTCCAGCCTTGGGCGACTGTGCAAACTCCACACAAACAGACTTTGCACATTCTCCCAGCGACTGCGTGGGTTTCCTCCCAAGGTCACAACGATGTGTGGGTCAGGGTGGATTGGCCGTGCTAAATGGCTCATCATGTTAGGAGCATCAGTCAGAGGGAAATGGGTCTGGGTGGGTTACTCTTCAGAGGGTCAGTGTGGACTTGTTGGGCTGAAGGGCCTGTTTCCATACTGTAGGGAGCTCCAGTGTGTCACACAGTCGGGCTGGGAAACGGCAGCCCTTTCAATCATACAAAGTTCCTGTGGCAAATGCAAGAATAAAGAAGTTTGGTGAGAACCTGCCACTCCAGAACTTCTGACACGAACCAGGGCAGTGATACTAGTGACAACAAACCCCAACAAAATTGCTGGAGAAACTTAGCAGGTGTGGTGGTATCTGCAGAGAGAAAGCATTTAGAACAGATAAAGTGTTGTATATGTTAAATGACAGGGGTGTGGGGATTAGCAGAGAGAGAGAGAGAGAGAGAGAGAGAGAGAGAGAGAGAAATCAGGTAGACAGAGGGATGGAGGATAGTGTGCCAGGGAAAAAAACCCAGTCAATAATACCTTCCTCCAGGTTTTTACCCCATCCCCACGCCCTGTCATGACATGGGCTGCTTTTAGCACAACCAACCCATTCTCTCCCACTCAGTCCTTATCTTTTCTTTCTCCCTTGCTTTCAGATATTCATCCCTCCATTTCCACCTACCTACTCACTCCTTTAGCCTCCCCACTCCGATCTTCAGCAGAAAGACCATTCTTAAACTACTCCGTTCGGAAGAAACGTTAACACTGCTTTCTCTCCACACATGCAGCCAGACCTGCTGAGTTTTCCCCAGCAACTTTTGGTTTTATTTCAGATTTCCAGCATCTGCATTTCTTCTATTTTCATCAATCAAGTGAATTTCATACTCTCAGCTCAACTTCTGTTAAATTCAAAGTTGGTCGCTGGATAACTATGGGCTAAATATACAGAGTTTCTCCAGCTAAGCTCCACCAGTGGTCAGGAGTGAGCGGAGTGGAAAATCTGAGTCCCTTGCATCCACACCAATACTTTTGATACAGCCTGCACCCCCCAACTTACGTATAGCGTGAAGTATAAGGGCCAATAGGAAAGCGATTGACACGTAGGCAGCAATAGTAAAGTTTGATCGTAGCTTGGCTGCTAGTTCACATCCTTTATCTGTAATATAAATCAAAAATCAATCAATCAATCATTGTTAAAAATATCCAAAACACAGTTAGAATTAGCCCAATTTGATGAAACAAATTCTGTGGCTTTATGCAGCACACAATGTATTTGGAATGTTTGAATGGGAATGCTGCCAACTAGTAGCGTTAACAGGAATAGGATCCATTATCCAAAACACATGATCAAACCATGCATCATTAACCTGATGCCAGAACAGAAAGTAGGTTAATTCAAATTCACTTGGATCACAGATTAGATTAGATTAGATTAGATTCCCTACAACATGGAAACAGGCCCTTCAGCCCAACCCGACCCTCCGAAGAGTAACGCACCCAGACCCATTCCCCCTCTGACTAATGCACCTAACATTATGGACAATTTAGCACGGCCAATTCACCTGACTTGCACATCTTTGGACTGTGGGAGGAAACCCACGCAGACACGGGGTGAATGTGCAAACTCTACACAGGCAAGCAGTCACCAGAGGGTAGAATCGAACCTGGGACCCTGGTGCTATGGGGCAGCAGTGCTAACCACTGAGCCACTGTGCCATGCATAGAAACAAACACCAGATAATCACAGGCTCTAGTCTTGGTGTCTTTCAATTCAAATATTTTCCCCAAATGTCTTTGTTGCCAGTCTGTCTTATAGAAGTGTTAACCTCAGTGAAAGTGTAGAAGGTCCACAGCACACTTCAACTTAACCAATCCACGCTTTTATTCTCAAAAGTGTCAAAAAAACAAATTCCCAAATTGTAAACAGTTAAGGGAAACCCACTCGTCACCCTCCTGCTAATCTAATACTGCACTGAATTGAAATACGGAGGTGACACTGTCCAGCACAGCCAACTGACCATTCCTTTGCAGTCTCCACCCTGGCCTCCAGGGGTCACTCAGATGGCGTTTCTCTCTGCAGTTATACAACAGAGATTCAGTCATGCTCCATTTTATCCCTGATTATCTTGTCGGCTTCTTCCAATCAGGGACCTCTGCATTGTTACTAAGTGCTGGATCCTCCAATCAAGTACCAAGACTGCATTCCTTATTTGGTGCAGGCAGCAGGCACCGAGCACATGACCGTTACCAGGTTCACCTCTTCACACATGTTCAAGCTGCAGTAACCCACAGGTTCTGTGTCAGAGTTTTAAACCACTACCTGCGTCAGAGTTTTTAAACCACTTAGTGCCCTGGCCAACATCCTTTCCAACAGGAGCTCAAAAAAGGTTGAAATGCCAACTTGGTCCCCAGCTGAACTGTCCACTGAGTGGGCCAGGGTCAATAAAGCATTGTGCTTTCCTCCTGGATAAGAGACACCAGCTCTGTAAAGGGCCTCTATACTCAAAGGTATTCCACACTGCTGATCCTAATATTCATGCTGAATGATCCACGATTAATTCACAAGAGAAAGGTTGAAAAGCAGAAATTGGAATGACAAGTCCTCAGTCCCCTCTGAATTTAGTTTAGGAATTCCAGAATGGCAGCCCCTTTCTCTCAAAGTGATACGGGTCTGGGTGGGTTACCCTTTGGAGGGCCAGTGTGGACTGGTGGGCCTGTATCCACACTGTAGGGAATCTAATCAGTTTCCGATGAGATATGTTACTTTCCGAACTGATGATTTGTTAGCTATAAATTTTAAACATTGCAAACTCACCGCCTGGTGAAGTGACTTCCGCAATCAAGGATACGGTCAGACACAACACAGCGATCTCACCTGACGTGGCCAACAGACCCAGAACTGTCAAAATGCAAGCTGGTAACAAATAAAACAGAATTACACCATAACACTCTTGGCTGACAGAGGCACTCAAATCCTGCTGTCTGCAGTGCAGCTGACAAATGCATTTGGTTAAAAAAAGGTTAGAGAAGGTTTTGCTGATCCAGTGCTTGGGATTATGGGATTGCCTGGATTTGGTGACTACATGAAGGTTGGAGAGGGAGGGGGAAGCACACCTCCTTGCCAATCTGCTGAATGTTTAATCTGTTTAATTTTTAAATTAATAAATAAGTGAAGGATGCCATAAAAAAGGTGGAAATCTAAAACAAATCACAGAAAATGCAGCAGGTCTGGTGGATTCTATGGAGAGAGAACCAGAGTTAATATTTTGAGTCGGGTATGACTCTTCCTTAGATCAGAAGAGGAGTTATGAATAGGAACAGGAGTAGGCCATTCAGCCCCTCAAACCTGTCCCACCATTCAATAGGATTGTGGCTGATCGGACATTCCTTACTTCCACTGTCGTGCCTGTTCCACATAACCCTTGATTCCACTATTAATTGAGAATCTATTTCAGCCTTAAATTAACATGAAGACTGTCCCCCACAGCTTTCTGTGGCAAGGAGTTCGAAAGATCTGCTGAGTTTCTCCAGCATTTTCAGTGTGCGCCCCTGGTTCCCCACTGTAGCCATCCCAGGAGCAGGACCATCTACTGCACTATTCTCCTTTACTGGTTCTGTGGTCCCTCTGTAGGTTCAGCCCTGGCTCAATTAATACCAGCCTCACTTCAAAAGGCCAGGGGATAAGGTGTTCAACCTCACTTGTTACACTGGAGCACATAACTGAGGGTGGCAAGTCAGTGCAACTTTGAGGGTGTGAGGGACTGTCAGGAGGTGCGGTCGTTATAAACCCAATCCAAAACAAAAATATTGTTTATAAAGGAGCCCGTGGAAGGGGAGCGGTCCCAGTTTTCTGGCCAACAATGATCCTTTAAAACATCCACCAAATGGACCATGTAATTTAACTCATTGATAGGTGTGTATGCTGCTGTAGGTGGGTCTGCAAGAGCTGGATTACTCAGCACTAGGTCAATCTGAACTGCCGGATAACTCTCCGTTGGTTCAAGTCACATCGGACACAAAAGACGACAACTGTTGTTAGAACAGGGAACAGGCCCTTCAGCCCATCAAGACTGTAGCAGCACAGGGCACCTTTCTGAACCAAAAACCATTTCTCTCTCTGCTGTCCGTCTCTCTATTTAATCAGAGAAGATGCCTCAAGTGTTGCTATTGTATCCACCTCCTTTGGCAGCACATTCCAGGCACTTGCCATCTTCTGTGTAAAAGGAGATATGCCTCTCATCTCACCTTTAAACTTACCCTCTTAACCTAGACCTACATCCTCTAGTAACGGACATTTCTACCCTGGGGAAAGGACTCAGACTCTTCATTCTATAAAGTCTCAGTTTTGCAAGCTTTTATCAGGTCACCTCTCATCCTTTAACGTTCATGTGAGTTTCTCAAATCTCTCCTCATGGCTAATAGCCTCTAAACTAGGCAACATCCTGGTAAACCATTTCTATGTTGTCTCCAAAGCTTCCATATCCTTCTGATGGTACAATATCCTTTATTGCCACATGAACCCGAGTACAGTGAATAGTTTTAACAAGGGCTGCCTTTAATGGTTTACTGGTGCCAGAGTTCCTCAGATGAGTGTACTGGACCCAACCATCTTCAGATTACTCAAACAACTTTGCTGATGACTGCACAAGGTTCAGTATTGCTTCAATATTTGAGACTTTAGGAGTAATCTGTGCAGCACACATGGCAAGAGTTGGACAACATGACCACCTTCAACCAGAGACAGAGACAGAATCTAATCATTGAGCCTTGATGTTCAATGGCATTACAATCATTGAATCTCCCACTGTCAACATCCTGTGGGTTACAATATACCAGAATGGAGCAGGACAAGCTACATAAATACTGTAGCTACAAGAATAGGTTGGGAAAAACCAGCCTCCTGACTCCCTGAAGCCTGCCCACCACCTACAAGGCCCCAAGTCAGGAGTGTGATGGAATACTCCCCACTTGCCTGGATAGGTGCAGCTCCAACAACACAAGTAACTCAACACCATCCAGGACAAAGCAGCCCATTTGGTTGGCCACCCTGCAGCGCAGGGTGTACCATTTACAAGAGACTGCAGCAACTCACCAAGGCTCCTGTAACAGCATCCTCCAAAACACACTACCTCCATCATCATCATCATCGAGGACAACAGCAGCAGATACATGGGAACACCAAGGTCAGCAAGACCCAATTCCCTCTCACCTCCATCACAGCCCAACACCCACCACCTCAGCCCACCTCACCCCCAGTCCTGAAAGCATTTTCTGTCTTTGTTTTAAATTTCCAGCATTGTGATTTGTTTTTATTCTATAACTTTTGATTTATTCATGAACTTCATTTATTCTCAGACTGCTCTCATTCATGTTTATGAAGTATAGAACAGGAAGAGGCCTTTGGCACTCCGTGGCACCAAATTAAACTAATCCCTTCTGCCTGCCCTTGTTCCATATCCCACCATTCATTGCATTTTCATGTGCTTTCCTCCAATCCCCTTAAACACCCCTAATAGATCTGCCTCCACCACCACCCCAGCAGTGTGTTCCAGACTCCGACCACTAAAAGTCTTAACCCACACATCACCTTTGAACTTTTCCCCTCTAACCTCAAATGCATGCCCCCTAGTCTTAGGCATTCCAACTCTGGGAAAACTATTCTGACAGTCGACCACTGGGGACTTTACACCTTGACCAGTGATTATCTAGTTGACTGGAGCTTGCAACACAGAGACTCTTGTTGGTCCAAAGAGGCTGAAAATGGTAATATCTCCAATCCTTGGAAATGGTGAGGAATGGTCAGTACTGTACTGAGGACAGACAGGAGAGCTCCCCACCAGAGTGTAATTGAAGCATTATTAGCAGCTTGATGCTCAAGAGACAGAGACAGAATTATATAGACCAAACTAACCAATGATTCAAAAGAAGAAATGTCATATCAATGTTCCATTCTGAACCTATTGTGGCCTGCAATCAAGCATACGGCATGGAATACCTCGGGTAGACAATGATCAGAAAGTGGAGTGTAGAAATGGGTGCGGTGGTCTGCTTTCTAACCATAAAATGGGTGCTTTTTATACCAATTTCTGGGTACTTGGTCCTGCACCCAATCTACTTCTGCTTTGGTAATGATGCACGTATCCTCTGATCTTAGTTTTGCAGTGAAGCCTAGCAGCAATTTAAACAAACGAAAAAGGAGACCCAGCACCTACTTCAGGACCATTCTGTGATATACAAGATAGAGGAGGGTATAAGTGAATCTCCATCGCGTCTTCCTGACTCAGAGTGACAGCTTAAGCAACAGCAGGGACTGGGTATCTCCTTGGGATCCACAGTGAACCCTCTACCATCTTCACTCAGTCCATCAAAAAAAATTCCAAAAGAAGGAAAAAAAAAGTCACCCAAAAAGCAGCAAGTCTAAATTTCAATCACTACATCAAACAGGTTCCTTGATCACCCTCTCAATTTACATCCCCCAACAGGTCAACAGTGTTTGTGTTTAGGCAGTATAACAGAAGCGTGTAATGCATGGCTGAACTTACTTTTACTCTTCAAAGTATCCTTGAACCTACTAAAAGATGCCATTATCAATAACACAGTCAGGACTAGCAGCAGACACAAAACTACAAACATCACCAGCACGATTGTAGACGTTTCTGTTGAATAGATTAAAACCACATACACAATTACACTTTCATAGATTAAAGAACAAATACCATTGCTGGTTATTTCACTATGTAACAGTAATATCCAGCATATAATGAAAGGGATTTTACAATCACAGAGGGTCATGCAGGAGGTGTAATATTTGGGCTTTCAGAGTGGGATTATTACAATAGGAAATTAAGATGTTAAGGTCTGATTTTAAGATCTTTGTAAGTACGCTAAAGGACCAATAGCACGTTTCCAAACTTAGGTGAACAAGTCTATAGTAAAAGCGACTTTTTTTAAATAAAAAAAAAATGCCAGACCTCAATTTGAGGAATGTATGGAATTTAAATTGCCAGTTTGGCAAAGTGATGTTAGAACTCTTTGCCCACTTACATCTTCAACTGGACTTTAACCAGATACAATTATATTTCTACAATGCAGAAACTCAGAGCAAAGAAACAGAAGCGTATACAATACCTCCAAAAGCGATCCAATACGCAAACAGTGCGATAAGAAACACATACACCAGGATTTGTAACCCATATTTGAGAAAGGGGAGACCTAGAGTAATAAGCACATTCATAAATCAACATAAGGAAATAATCTTCACATTCAAATCACTCACTCCATACAATACAGCACAGTGTAAACAATGCCGGTGTCATTTTACAAGTTTCACATTGTTTCTCAGGTTATTAAGATATGACATTTTTAAACTTTTGACACCAAACTCTGGTAAAGGTGTTCTTACATTTTTCAGCATTGGAGCTGAAAGCAATTCTGCAGGTAATGATGGAAGTGGTAACAACAGCAGGAGCAACAGCAATAGACAATCCCTTTGTGAGATAATAACGTTGTAAAAGACCTGAGGAGATAGAGAAAATTTTAAACTTATGACAACATATTCAAAGCTATCTCTAAAGTGATGCTTTTTCTTCAAAAGTACATTTAGCAAGAGAAAGTCTGGAGCGTTTGAAATAGGACTTTTTTGCACTTAGCATCCAATGCAATATTTGATTGTCTCTCCCTCTCCCCTCACTGACTCCTTCAAGATGAAATATGATGCACTTAAAAAGGCAGTGTATGATACCCAGTACCAGTAATATACCTCAACTGCAAGACCAGAACCATATTATACAGAATCAGTGTTCTGTTTTCAACAGTACGTTATCTGTCTGATAGACAGAGAACTTAACTGAGATTTTCCAGGTAAATGTTACGAGTCTACATGAGGAAATTGGACACTATCAGTTTGGTTAAAAACAATGACTGCAGATGCTGGAAACCAGATTCTGGAGTGGTGCTGGAAGAGCACAGCAATTCAGGCAGCATCCGAGGACAGGCAATTGTGCTATCCCACCCTATGCACATTTTCAAATCAGGAGAAAGGCAATGTTGTTATTTTCTGATTAATATCTTTAGTCACGCTGAGGGCAAGTGAAACTAAAACAAATTGTTGGGAGAAACCCAGCAGGTCAGGCAGCATCTTTGGAAGGAAAGCAGTGAACGTTTCCAAGTCGTGTGACCCTTCTCCAGAGCTTCAGGTCGCTGGGCTCAAAACTTCTCTCCACATAAAGTTGCCAGATCTGCCGAGTTTCTCCAGCAACTGCAGCTCCTGGTTTTGTTTTCGAGGGCAATGGATTTGACCGATGACTTGACTCACCAAAACCGTCAACAGAATATGAAGTGGTATTCTTGCTAACTGGGTTTTCCACAGAACAAAAGTAGATTCTGCAGTCTGATCTGCTGACTTCAGAAATGATCAACGTGCTGTTGTTATCCCTCAGCTGATAGTGTTGGCCACTCTCTATCACGTCAGAGTCCGTCCGCCACAGAATGGAACTTGGTCTCCCCGAAGACACTTGACAGGTCAGTTCGATGGTGGCATTAACAGATTTGGAAATGATCACTGGTTCTGACAGTGGCTCTGTGGGAGAGAATAAAATGGACAAACACATCTGAGCACGAGGACGAGGACATCATTGCTTGAAGGAGCTCTCTCCTTCACAGGTTTAGCAGAACAACATCAACCAAGAGCTGAATTTCCTGATGCATAACCCCATCATAAGGTCTGTCCACCTCCAAAGCCACCCAGCTCCATACCCTACTGCATCAAAGAAAATAAGAGATAGGAGTAGGCCATTCAGCCCTTCAAGCCTGCTCTGCCATTCAACAAGATCACGGCTGATCTAACCAAGGCCTCAACTCTTCACCAATAGCCGTATCAACTGAATTTGCAAGATGGAGAACATTAGATTTTCCTGTTGTGGGATGGAATTTGGAGCTAAGTCACAAAGGGGCAAGTGGAGGCAAGGGATAGACCATGATTAGAAAGGCGAAACAGGCTCGAGGGGCTGAAAGGCCACATTTGTGTCCCAGTACAAACACTTCATGAATGATTAGCTACTTGAGATCTCAGTTTCAAAGCAATGAAAAATTGGAAACACTCACCAATAAGTCTTAAATTTACACTCGTTTTCCAATTTCCATCCACAGCAAAGGTATAAACCCCTTGGTCACGGGGTTGGGGGTTCTTTAACAATAGAGACCCATTCGATGGATTATAATCCAAACGGAATTGGAATTGTTTACTTGGTTGTACTTTGTAATAGCCTGGTACGTAATCCACAATATTAATCACACTCCCCGTGCCGCCATCGAACGCCCATACAATACCATGGTGGGTCAGATCATCTGTGTATTCAGGGTCCAGTAAAATGGATGAACCTCGGACACCAAACACTTCTTTCCTTCCAGCTGATTAAAATAAAAAACAATATATTTAATCATTTAAGCTATTACAATTCACAATCAATCAATGCAAGTTCAAAGTTATGAAGAAACAGCAATAAATATGACAGAGGATCCATCCACCATCTTTCACCTGAACAAAGCAGCAGAAGGATAGGAGTCTAGGACCAAAGAGCAGGATTAGGCTATTTTGTCCATCTAGAATCAGAATCCCGAGTGTGGGAACAGGCCTTTCGGCCCAACAGGTCCGCACCGACCCTTCGAAGTGTATCCCCACCCAAACCTATTCCCCATGACTCTACATTTACCCCTGACTAATGCACCTAACCTATGCATCCCATGGCCAATTCACCTGACCTGCACATCTTTGGAAACCCACGCAGGCACGGGGAGAATGTGCAAACTCCACACAGACAAAATCTCCTGAGGCTGGAATCAAACCCGGGTCCCTAGTGCTGTGAGGCAGCAGTGCTAACCACTGAGCCACCATGCCACCCCAATCTAGCCTGCTCCACCTCTCAACTGAATTTGATTTATGGTCTCAAGGATAATTACCAGTCTGCACCCCCAGGCCCTCAATCTCAACAGGGATTGAGACGTTATTTGTAAAAAATATTGCAAAAACCCACAAATTCATATTATTTGCAGGAGTTCAGTTTAAAAGCCACATTCAGTATTGCGCGCAGGAAGAATACAATACTGTTTTATGGGGAGATTGGGATGTGACTTGTAGAAGCTTATAAAATCATGCGGGATATAGACGGCATTAATGGTTAAGTGTATTTTTTTCCCTAGGATTGGGGATTTCAAAATGAGTGGTCATTTTTTTTTTAAACGGAGAGGACAGAAGTGTAAAAGATGGCATTAAGGCATTTTTTTTAAAACAAAATGGAGAGTGGTTCCTGTCTGGAATGAACTGCCTGCAAAAGTGGACGTGGGTGCAATCAAAAGCCATTTGGATAAGTACATGAAAAGGTTTGGAGGGATATGGGCCAGGAGCAGGTAAGGTGGGACTAGTTTAGTTTGGGATGACGGTGGGCATGGGCTGGTTGGCTTCTCTACCGCTCACGAAAATAAAAGAACTCGTCAGATCAATTTGATTTAAAAAAGGTCGAGTGCAGCTTTCGTATGTCCTAAGTGCCGCTGCATCTGTCTCCCCCCCACCCCCACCATCCGCAGAAGTCGAGAGATACTCCCGCCTGTCAGCCCATAACCCAACACCCCACCTCCCCTAACCAGACCAGGGTCTGCTTAAACATTCTGCAACACACAGCCCAGGAATTCCGCTCGGTGCAAGTTCAGAGAGTAACCCCCCCCCAGCACCCCCTCACCGGCCGCACGGAAGATCAGCAGGCTGAAAGACACCAGCAGAACTTTCAGGACCAATTGATCATTCATCTGGACGGAGGAATCCCGCTCAGACTCCAAACCGAAGTAGGCCGCGATGCCTGGGGATTTAAACACCGAGCAGCTGATACCAGAAAGTGTTGGAAATCCCCAGCGGAAGCAGCCAATTGCACCAAGTCCCGCTACCAAACTTTTGTTGTTTGAACGCCTTGCTGCTGCTGCTGCTGCTGTTGTTGTTGTTATTACGAGATTATTAAATAACCCAGAGCTGGCTCAGGTCAACTCTAGAAGTGACGTTCCCACATATCACGTAAATATTGTAACAAAAATCAGCTTTTTGTCCTTTGTCTTTCATCTCCAGTCTCCAGCCCCGAGCCTTTCGCTGGTTCGCTTTTATTTATCTCGCATATGACGCTCACTGCAAATCAAACCCCGCCCTTATTAAAGGGCTCAAAAACCACATACATTAATGTAGAACTCTGAGCTCAAAAACCACTACATTCATGTAAAACTCTGAGCTCAAAAACCACTACATTCATGTAAAACTCACTTTTTAGATTAGATTTAGTTATCTCACTTTTTAGATTAGAATCAATCTAAACATCAGGTCATAGACAGAGGACACAGGGGGCTAATACCTTCAACATATTGTCTAGCTATCATCATTGTTAACAGCTAACCCGAAAATGCAACTTTTTAAAAAATGGGTTTTGTGATTTAACATGAAAGAAGTGAAACTATCACTGTATTCTAACAGATGAAAGGCTTAACAGACAATCAATTTTTCAATGTATAATTTCAGTTACATCACACTGCAAATTTTTGCTATAAATTCTGTGTTACGATCGAGCCCTCCACAATCACCTGATGAAGGAGCATTGCTCCAAAAGCTAGTGTGCTTCCAATTAATCCTGTTGGACTCTCACCTGGTGTTGTGTGATTTTTAACTTATTAAAGGATTGGACACTCTGGAGGCAGGAAACATGTTTCCGCTGATGGGTGAGTGCCGAACCACAGGATCAGCTTAAAAATACGGGGTAGACCATTTAGGACAGAGCTCAGGAGAAACTTTTTCACCCAGAGAGTGGTGGCTGTGAGGAATGCTGTGCCCCAGAGGGCAGTGGAGGCCCACTCTCTGGATTCATTTAAGAAAAAGAGTTGGATAGAACTCTCGAGGATTGTGGAATCAAGGGTTATGGAGATAAGGCAGGAACAGGATACTGATTAAGGAATGATCAGCCATGATCATATTGAATGGTGGTGCAGGCTCGAAGGGCAGAATGGCCTACTCCTGCACCTATTGTCTAAACACATCGGGAGTCGATGACGACTGGGCCTGAACAAGCTGGTGAAATTAATCCCTGCCTCTTGTTTATTTTTAGCTTCCCCCTACAGTATGGAATCAGGTCCTTCGGCCCAAGAAGTCCACACCGACCCTCCTAAGAGTAACCCACCCAGACCCATTCCCTATATTTGCCCCTGACTAATGCACCCAGACCTATTCCCTATATTTGCCCCTGACTAATGCACCCAGACCCATTCCCTATATTTGCCCCTGATTAATGCACCCAGACCTATTCCCTACATTTGCCCCTGAGTAATGCACCCAGACCCGTTTCTCTCTATTTACCCCTGAGTAATGCACCCAGACCCTATTCCCCTACATTTACGCCTGATTAATGCACCCAGACCCATTCCCATACATTTATCCTGGACTAATGCACCCAGACCCCATTCCCCTCCATTTACCCTGGACTAATGCACCCAGACCCCATTCTCCTACATTTACCCATGACTAATGCACCCAGACCCCATTCTCCTACATTTACCCCTGACTAATGCACCCAGAACCCATTCTCCTACATTTACCACTGACTAATGCACCCAGACACATTCCCCTACATTTACCCATGACTAATGCACCCAGACCCCATTCTCCTACATTTACCCCTGACTAATGCACCCAGAACCCATTCTCCTACATTTACCACTGACTAATGCACCCAGACACATTCTCCTACATTTACCCCTGACTAATGCACCCAGACCACATTCTCCTACATTTACTCTGGACTAATACACCCAGACCCCATTCCCCTACATTTACCCCGGACTAATGCACCCAGACCACATTCTCCTAGATTTACCCCTGACTAATGTGCCCAGACCAATTCCCCTACATTTGCCACTGACTAATGCATCCAGACCTCATTCCCCTACAATTACGCCTGATTAATGCACCCAGACCCATTCCCGTACATTTATCCTGGACTAATGCACCCAGACCACATTCCCCTCCATTTACCCCGGACTAATGCACCCAGACCCCATTCCCCTACATTTACCACTGACTAATGCACCCAGACCCCATTCTCCTACATTTACTCTGGACTAATGCACTCAGACCACATTCTCCTACATTTATCCCTGACTAATGCACCCAGACCCCATTCTCCTACATTTACTCTGGACTAATGCACCCAGACCACATTCTCCTACATTTACCCCTGACTAATGCGCCCAGACCCATTCCCCTATATTTACCCCTGACTAATGCACCCAGACCACATTCCCCTACATTTACCACTGACTAATGCACCCAGACACATTCTCCTACATTTACCCCAGACTAATGCACCTAGCCCACATTCCCCTACATTTACCACTGACTAATACACCCAGACCCATTCTCCTACATTTACCCCAGACTAATGCACCTAGCCCACATTCCCCTACATTTACCACTGACTAATACACCCAGACCCATTCCCCTACAATTACCCCTGATTAATGCACCTAACACTTCGGGCAATTTAGCATGGCCAATTCACCTAACCTGCACATCTTTGGA
>NC_057746.1:23679577-23682082 GCF_004010195.1 Chiloscyllium plagiosum | reverse complement strand
GCACCCAGACCCGTTCTCCTACATTTACCCCTGACTAATGTACCCAGACCCCATTCCCTACATGTACCCCGGACAAATGCACCCAGACCCCGTTCTCCTACATTTACCCCTGACTAATGTACCCAGACCCCATTCCCTACATGTACCCCGGACTATTGCACCCAGACCACATTCCCCTACATTTACCCCGGACTAATGCACCCAGACCCATTCCCCTATATTTAATCCTGATTAATGCACCCAGACCCCATTCCCCTACATTTACCCCTGACTAATGCACCCAGTCTCCATTCCCTACATGTACCCCGGACTAATGCACCCAGACCCATTCCCCTATATTTAATCCTGATTAATGCACCGAGACCCCATTTCCCTATATTTAGCCCTGACTAATACACCCAGACCACTCCCCTACCCTATATTTACCTCTGACTAATGCACCTAATAGTTTGGGCAATTTAGCATCGCCAATTCACCTGATCTGCACACCATTTGGACTGGGGGAGGAAACGCACACAGACACGGAGAGAATGTGCAAACTCCACACAGATGGTTGTCCCGAGGCTGGAATCGAACCCAGGTCCCTGGTACTGTGAGGCAGCAGGGCTAAACACTGAGCCATCTGCGTTTTTTTTTTAACAATGACGTGCCAAAGGTTAGGTCACAGTAGAGGACCACTAGATTAAAAAAAAGACAGCATTCCGTCCCACTGTTTGTAGCTGTCAATCAACTCACTTTCATCACACTCCAAAACTGAATAATGCCAGGAACTCTGTTTCAAAAAGTATGGGTTGAAAGCAAGTGAGTTATAGTTATTAAAAACTGGTGCTAAAAGTCATGCTGATGTACTGTTTGTTCTTTTATTGAAGTTATCTCTGGCATGGAGAAAGAACACAGGCAAATCTGGGTCCTAGTTACTGGACAGTCTCCGTTTTCCAGTATCTAATTTAGCTTGGGGGCTTTGCAATAATTCCAGCAGTGGAAATCCACCAGTGCTGTGGCTAACGTACACAGGCGGTACCTTCTGAACCAGTTCAGGTTTTGGATCCAAGCTTACAAACCTTTTGGAGTTCTTCCTAATATTTGGGTGCACTGGAGAAAATGGTTTTGGTTCTTCACCATGGTGCTGTGGTTTGGGAGTCAGACTCTGCAGGGACAGACAGGGACTCTGTTAGGGCCGGCACAGTGGTTAGCACTGCTGCTTCACAGCACCAGGGACCTGGGTTCGATTCCCGCCTGTCCGTGTGGAGTTTGCACATTGTCTGCGTGTGTTTCCTCCGGGTGCTCCGGTTTCCTCCCACAATCCAAAGATGTGCAGGTTAGGGTGAATTGGCTATGCTAAATTCCCCACAGTGTTAGATGTGTTAGTCAGGGGTAAATATAGGGTAGGGGAATGTGTTTCTCTCCGGGGGGGGGGGGTTGTGGACTTGTTGGCCCGAAGGGCCAGTTTCCACACTATAGAGAATCTAATCTAAACTAATCATTGTGCTGTGAAGGATTGTGAACCATTGCTGCACTGCCAAGTCTTGTCTGAATCACTGGGATTTCATCCATGGACTCTGCAGAATCAGAGTGGTAAAAACAATGACTGCAGATTCTGGATCAGTGGTGCTGGAAGAGCACAGCAGTTCAGGCAGCATCCAAGGAGTTTCGAAATCGACGTTTCGGGCAAAAGCCCTTCATCAGGGTGGTATTCAGCTGGAGGGCCTGCAGGCTGCAACAGGCAATTTAGCATGGCCAATTCACCTAACCCAGCACATCTTTGGATTGTGGGAGGAAACCCATGCAGACACAGGGAGAATGTGCAACTTCCACACAGTCACCTGAGGCAGGAATCGACACCAGGTCCCTGGTGCTGTGAGGCAGTTGTGCTAACCACTGAGCCACCATACCACCCCAGTGGAGGCTAAGGCAGCAATGTTAACTATGTTAAAAATCACACAACACCAGGTTAGAGTCCAACAGGTTTATTTGGAAGCACTAGCTCTCGAAGTGCTGCTTCTTCATCAGACCACACAACCACCTGACGAAGGAGCAGTGCTGCGAAAGCTAGTGCTTCCAAATAAACCTGTTGGACTTGTAAAACTTGAAAGGGTTCAGAAAAGATTTACAAGGATGGTGCCAGGGTTGGAGGATTTGGAGAGCCTGAACAGGCTGGGACTGTTTTCCCTGCAGCGTCAGAGGCTGAGGGGTGACCTTATAGAGGTTTATAAAATCGTGAGAGGCATGGATAGGGTAAATAGACAAAGTATTTTCCCTGGGGTGGGGGAGTCCAAAACTAAAGGACATAGGTTTAGGGTGAGGGGGAAAAGATATAAAAGATACCTAAGGAGCAAGTTTTTCACACAGAGAGTGGTACGTGTGTGGAATGAGCTGCCAGAGGATGTGGTGGAGGCTGGTACAATTACAACATTTAAAAGGCATCTGAATGGGTATATGAATAGGAAGGGTTTGGAGGGATATGGGCCGGGTGCTGGCAGGTGGGACTAGATTGGGTTGGGATAT
>NC_057746.1:23671630-23677156 GCF_004010195.1 Chiloscyllium plagiosum | reverse complement strand
CAACATTATTTACCCAGTCCACCTGCATATTGAAGTCTCCCATGATCAATGTAACCTTGCCTTTCTGACATGCCTTCTCCTATTTCCGGTACATGTTGCGTCCCTGGTCCTGACCACTGTTAGGAGGTCTATACACAACTCCAATTATGTTTTTTTTGCCTTTGTGGTTTTGCCTTCACTACACTCTGGGGGAGAGAGTTCTAAAGACTTACTGCCTCGTCCAAAATCCTCCTTGTCCATAATACAAACTTGGAAGTTAGTAAAGAGTGATGATGTAACTCCCTTGGGTTATTAAGTTACATTCAAGTTGGCACATCGACTCAAGTTGTTGATGCTCCATTAAAGCCTCAATTTACTGTGTGATCAGAATAGTCCCCTGAAAGAGATGGGGACATTGAAAAGGATAATGTACTTTCGGAAATGGAAGAAGGAATTAAAGATTCATGACGGCACACGGGGAGGTAATTTATTCTCTTGTGTTTATCTCCCTTCTGTTACCATCATAGTTGTGGTAATGTCTACATATGGATGATTTGGAATTGGGGACCACATGTAGTTTGCAGATGACACTAGGAACAAAGTGTGCAAAGGATTGTGAAATTTTGCAAAGGAACATAGATTCTTGAAGTGAGTGGGCAAAGGGCTGGCAGATGGAATTCAATGTTAGCACAATGCTAATAAATGTGAAGTCATCCATTTTGGTAGGAGTAACAGTAAAAAGGATTATTACTTCAATGGTTAAAAAGTTGCAGCATGCTGCTGTGCAGAGGGACCTGGGTGTCCTTGTACATGAATCACAGAAGGTTGGTCTGCAGGTACAACAGGTAATTAGGAAGGCAAGTTGAATTTTGACCTTCATTGCTAAAGGGATTGAGTTTAAAAGCCTGGAGGTTATGCTGCAGCTGTACAGAGTGCTGGTGAGGCCATACCTGGAGTACTGTGTGCAGTTTTGGTCTCCTTACTTGAGAAAGGATGTGCTGGCACTGGAGGGGATGCAGAGGAGGTTCACTAGGTTGATTCTGGAATTAAGAGGTTTGGCTTATGAGCAGAGTCTGGGGTTATACTCATTGGAATTTAGAAGAATAAGGGGGGATCTTATTGAAACATATAAAATTATGAAGGGAATCGATAAGATAGAAGTGGAGAGGATGGTTCCACTGGCTGGTGAATCTGGGATAAGAGGGCATAGCCACAAGATTAGTGGGAGCAGAGTTAGGACTGAATTGAGAAGGAAGTTCTTCATCCAGAGGGTTGTGAATGTATGGAATTCCCAGCTCAGTGAAGTAGTTGACGCTACTTCAGTAAACATTTTTAAAGCTAAGATAGACTTTCTTTGAACAATATAGTAATTAAGGGATATGGTGAGAGGACGGGTGACTGGAGCTGAGCCCACTAAAAGATCAGCCGCGATCTTATTGAATGGTGGAGCAGGATCGAAGGGCTGAATGGCCTACTACTGCTCCTAGTTGCTATGTTCTTATGCTCTTAATGTCATTGGGTTTACAACACAGAACCCCAGCCTAATGTTGTGGAGATGTGAATTTGAATCTCATTCTGGCATATGATTAAAATTTGAAGTCAATAAACAAATCTGGAGGTTGCATGTGATGTTGGTTGTAAAAGCTGGTCTGGTTTATTAATGTCTACTGAGGGAGGGAAAACTGTCTGGTCTAGCCTAAATATAAATCCAGACTCTCAGCAATGGATTTGAAGCTGCAGTTGACAAAATGCTCTAAAGGAAATGAACAAGAGGCGATCAGGGGTGTGCAGGAGTGTGGAGCTGAGGTTAACATCAGATCAGCCCGGTCTTACTGAAGGGCAAAGCACCTTTGAAAGGCCAAGTGGGAGAACTGGCCGAGTGGTTGACTGTTTTCCATATGAAACCCGATGGATTGACCCAGGCACTGGAAACGACAATGGCAAAATGATGTTACAACTAGACAGACCTCAGGCAAGCATTCCCAAGTCATTACAGTTCCAGATGAGATTCCTCAAAGTGTCCATCTGAGGAGGGAGGAACTGGCTGCCCTTTGGTTTTCACCTGCTCCATCAACTTAAAATAGGTGCCCTACTTTCTGGACAGTTTTTCCCCAGACCAAATGGATTCATGTTTGTTTATAAAGGAACAGATTGAACCAAGCTTTCTCGAGATAACAAATGGTTGAACGTATTACTTATGAAACATGAAAAAGACATGTTGATGCAACGTGAATTAGAAACAAAAAACCATTCTGTAAGTCATTTGTGAAGAATAGATAGTGAAATGTTGACAGTTGAGCATTTGGTTTTGAGAATTTTCGTTTTGCAAGTTGGTTGAAGTGCTTTTGTCCTGTCTCCTTTTGATTGGCTGGCTGGCCTCCAGAGCTCAGAGTGCAGTATTTCTTTCCCTGTAATGCAGAGACCAGTGGATGATTTTTCAACTGTGACATTCCAAGCATGCTAACGTTCAAACCCAGGCAATTTCATGAGAATACCGTGGCTCATTTGCACACTTTCTTCCACAAACACTCACATACCCAGGCTTTTAATTGAGTTTTAATTTCAATTATTGTGTATTCTTGAAAGAAAACACAAAAATACCTCTCACCAGCCTTGGGCTACAGAACTAGCCACAACCCGACCCAAGCTGCTCCAGTACAGCTGCCAAGACTGGCGTTTACCCAGTAATATGGAAAGTTGCTCAGATATGCCCTGCACATGAAATGCAAAACCAATCCAACATAGTGAGGTATCTCCGCATCGGTCTACTCTCTGTCATGAATAAAATGATGGACAATGTCATCAACAGTTGAGGGTGTGGTGCTGGAAAAGCAGGTCAGGCAGCATCCGAGGAACAGGAGAATCAACGTTTCGGGCAAAAGCCCTTCATCAGGAAGGATGCTGCCTGACCCGCTGTGCATTTCCAGCACCACACTCTCGACTCTAATTCCTAGCATCTGCAGTCCTCGCTTTTGCCTAATGTCATCAACAGTGCTATCAAGCAACAATTGTTTTACTATAACCTTTTCACTAATGCCCAAGATGGGGTTCGCCAAGTGTGACGATGCTTAAGAAGGTTACTTTGTCCTTGGTTTTTTTGAAGACCAGTTGTAAAGACAGCGATGCCAAAGTGTCCGGTTTAACAATGGAAGGGGAGCGGCCAGTTCTCCCAGTTCAGTTTTTTTCTGGTTTGTTTTAACTGTGGCAGTCACAACATGTTTGAGTCCAGGGGAGTTGCAAGCTTCAGTGAAGGACCCTGACTTTCTCTGAAATCTCTCTTTAGATGTTGTTCCCTCCTGCCTGTAAGAATCTGTATTTGAATTTACCTTTTTACCAAGGGGTGTGTTTATGGAATGTTACTGTATTGGAAGTTAATTAATTAGTAATAGCAACTATATCTGTAACTGTATAAGTTTTTGACTAGTTAAGGTATTCTAAATCCCACTTTCTTTTGTGTGTCAACGGTGGTGTTTAAATAAATTGTGTTTTGCTGAAAGCCGAGTGGTTCAACTAGCTGCATCGCTCCTGGAATACCCACGACACATCTGCCTTTAAAACAAGAAAAGGTTAGTGAGGGAAAAGATCTGCCAGCCTGCCTACCCACAGCATGGCCTCACAGAACACAGAAAATCAAGCCTGTCCAAACCATACAGAATGCCTCAGCAATGACCAAACAGGCTGACAAGGGAAACCAGACATGACCACAGTCACTCGCAGACCAGGGAATACACTGCCCAAGTCACACATTCACAATAGGTGTCCTGGACCCGATCAACATAGCTGTCCCAAAGCCCTAAGGGCCAGTAATACCAAAGCCACACAAAGGACAGGTCAGACGGAGAGGCACCAGAATACCTCGCTCACAGGAGAGCAACAATAGAAACACCTTAATGCCAAGGAAAGGGGCATTCTCACCTACCCTCGAAGAGAGCTGGAATCTCCTGATCCCATTAAAGACTGATGGATGCTTCACTGTATCCACATTCAGAACGTTCTTCTGATAACTGCTTTGCAATTATCACCATCGTAACTGTGGAATACTTGATTATCAAGACCATTGTATTTTCCCTATTTTCAATTAGCATCACTGCACAATATTCCCAAAAATACAGGCTTGATTTTCTGCTCAGGGAAGAGAGCTTTAAATTAGATTCCCTACAGTGTGGAAACAGGCCCTTCAGCCCAACCAGTCCACACCGACCCTCTGAAGAGTAACCAACCCAGACCCATTTCCCTCTGACTAATGCACCTAACACTATGGATAATTTAGCACGGCCAATTCACCCGAACTGCACATCTTTGGCCTGTGGGAGGAAACCCACAGACACAGGGAGAATGTGCAAACTCCACACACACAGTCGCCCAAGGCTGGAATCGAACCTGGGACCCTGGTGCTGTGAAGCAGCAGTGCTAACCACTGGGCCACCATAAAGCTACCTGGACAGACTGTCTGTGCTGTTTCAGCTCAGTCAATTTCTCTTCCACGATATTGCTGTGTTAATAAATTGTTTGTCAATTTCACTTTGATCTGTGTTTTGTGATCTCTGCTTGATTGGGCTAATCTGTCCGACAGTTTGGCGTAAGTTGGCAGCCCCTTTTCTCTCAACAGGGCAAGTGAACCTGACATTTTAAATTGTGCCCAACTCGGACCTGGCAGTTCACCCTAACCCAGCGGGTCAGACCGAGAGAAAGGCTGGACGACTGAGGAGGGTAGCCACAATTCTAATCCAACTACTGCGACAATTCGGCATTGAGCGACCACAGACCTGGCCTGATAAGGTAGTCGGATAAACTCTGAAATTGGTTAACTAAATTTTGACTAATTTGGCAGACGTGTGATCCACCTTGAGCCAGGGTTGGTGCCATGAACCTGATCCAGCCAGGAGAAAGACAGACAGGCAACGGAAGCCTGGCCAGATAGACGGAGAGACTGTCGATTAAATCTTCGCTTTAATACTGAGATATCCTCAGCTCAAAGGAAATTGACTGGGGCCCTGCTGTTTTGTTGTTTGCCTTGTGTTTGTCCTGGTTTCATCTCGTCTGTTTTGTGATGTGCAGAGGGATCTTGGAGTCCATGTACATAGATCCCTGAAAGTTGCCACCCAGGTGGATAGTGCTGTGAAGAAGGCATACGGTGTGTTAGGTTTCATTGGTAGAGGGATTGAGTTCCGGAACCGCAATATCATGCTGCAACTATACAAAACGCAGGTGTGGCCACACTTGTAATATTGTGTACAGTTCTGGTCACCCCATTACAGGAAGGATGTGAATGCATTGGAAAAGGTGCAGAGGAGATTTACCAGGATGTTGCCTGGTCTGGAGGGAAGGTCTTATGAGGAAAGGCTGAGAGACTTGGGTCTATTCCCATTGGAAAGAAGGCGGCTAAGGGGGGGATTTGATAGGGACATACAAGATGATCAGAGGATTAGATAGGGTAGACAGAGAAAGACGTTTTCCTAGGATGACCACGTCAGCGTGTACGAGGGGGCATAACTACAAATTGAGGGGTGATAGATTTAAGACAGATGTCAGAGGCAGGTTCTTTAC
>NC_057746.1:23667334-23670803 GCF_004010195.1 Chiloscyllium plagiosum | reverse complement strand
GTGTGTGTGTAGTGCAATGGTGATCACCTGTAATGTGACATGAACCCAAGGTCCCGGTTGAGGCCCTCCCTATGGGTACCGAACTTAGCTATCAGCCTCTGCTCGGCCACTTTCCTCTGCTGCCTGTCCCGAAGTCCACCTTGGAGGATGGTCACCCGAAGGTCCGAGGCTGAATGTCCCGGACCACTGAAGTGTTCCCCAACTGGGAGGGAACCCTCCTGGTCTGTTGATTGTTGTGCGGTGCCCATTCATCCGTTGTCGTAGCCTTTGCTCGGTTTCCCCACCGACTCTCTCAAGGAAGTACCAAGCGCCACGGTAACCACTCACGCTCAGAGAGTAAGGGAGGGAATACCCTCTTTATACAAGTCACCAGCCAATATTGTTTGGGAGCAGAATAGGAAAGTGGTCAGCACCCCCCACTTAAAATCACAGAGTCCCGAAAACTTTAAACAAAAAAGGTACCCCTACCAGCCCCTCTTCCCTCAGTACCTGACACTTACCTTGATACTGAGGAACTTGATCCTGGGGAGGGGTGGGATGAGGTGGCTGTGTTACTGGGCAGCAGAGACAGGGACAGGGAGAGAGAGCAGAAACTGTTCAGCAGCCTGTCACAATTCATGCTAGTACTGAACGGATGCTCGGATGCACTAATACACTGAACCTTGGAGAAATTCTGACTCTGTGTTCGGCCTTGCAAACACATTTGCTTGGTGGGGATTGAATGTCTGTTTCAATCCCTGCAGCTCAAGATCCAGAGATGACTTGTTTTAATTTGCATTTGGTGATCTATGATGGTTTTTCTTTTCAGGAACTATCAGTATCAAGTTCTGCAAAAGTTTTATTAGTACGGTGTTAATGCTCCCACTCTTCTTACAAACTTTGACAGCGTCTCTAACTAGTCAAAGTATTGACTAAAGTAGATCAAAGCAGTCGCACTGTAACTACATTGACATCAGACTGTACACTGCTTCTCTATCAGAGTTTACAGCAGTATGTTTACTTAAAAACAATTCAATGATATGGTATAATATAGTGTAAGTAACATTGTGGCATCCTGGACTGCGGTATAGAATGATTCTGCACGAGAATAAACTTTACATGGCTTAATTAAAGCAAATTGTAAAACTGTGTCTAAAGATGGTTCTAAATCTCCCAAGCCACTAATTCAAAGTAAACCACTTGGGATACAAACTCTCACATGGCCTCAGCTTACTATCTAGAGAGAGAGAGAGTCATGGCCATCACTCAGCTTCCCCCTCCAGCCACAAGAACTCAGCTGCTAGTTTTCCTGGGAATAGTGAATTACTGCAGGCACTGGATCCCAGACCACTGTGTCATTGACGAGCCCCCACGGGAGGCATCCTCACCAAAGCAGCCAGCGAAAGTGCACTGGGCGCCAAAGGCGGAACGGGCATTCACTGAATTAAAACAGCGACTGGTCTCTGCTCCTGCCCTGGGGGTCTCAGCCTAGACTCAGCCCTTCTACCTCTGTGTCAATGAATTCGAGCGGTTTGCATTTTAACGCAGCTTCATGGGGATCTCCGGCGCCCTGTTGCTTTTTACTCTGTACACTTCCTGCTGGTTGTAAGGGGAATGTCGGCATGTCTGAGAGCTGTGGCAGCAGCCGCAGGAACAGTACAGAAGGCTACCCCCGCCCCCCCCCCCCCCATTGTGGTGGATCACCCATGCGCTGCTTTGGTTCTCCATTCGGTCTCCCCGCTGCTAAATTCAGCGGCAAACCAACATTCCACTGCCACCCGGAGAACTGCTTTACTGTCCAAAGCCAACCTGCCCCGACAACGTGCCCCTGCTCCCACTCACTCAGACCACCATTATGGATGACCATGATTGTTTAGACCTCTCACAGCAGGTCACCCCCCCCCCCCCCCCACCACCATGCCCTGACCTCTCTGAAACCCCTCTAGACAACCCTGACCTCATACTCAAAACAGACGGCTCATCCTTCAGGCCCTCAGACACACTGGCAAGGTATGCCATCTGCTCCCCTTTCACAACCCTGGCATCAGCTGCACTACCAGAAGGCATGTCCACACAGGCTGTGGAGCTGTTTGCGCTCCCTAGGGTTTGTATCGTTGCTAAAGGACACACAGCCAACATTTACACTGACTGCAGGTATGCCTTTGGAGTCATCCGCAATTTTGGCACACTCTGGAAACAGTGACAGTTCATCACTTCAGCAGGGAGGCCACTGCAACATGCTGCACTGATCTCTAACCTCCTGGAAGCAGTCATAGAGTCATAAAGTCATAGAGGTGTACTGCATGGAAACAGACCCTTCGGTCCATGCCGACCAGATATCCCAACCCAATCTAGTCTGTTACCCTCTGTCCTAGTGATTATAAAATGTGCTGCCCATATCTCTGCCACTGACCCAGTCACCTTCGGGAATGCCTCCGCAGACACAGCGGCTGCACTGCACCCCGCCATCTACAGGCCCCCAGAGTAGTGAAGGCCCCAGTAGTCCCTGACCCCTTGGAGGCAGTGCCTGCTGTCCAACAGGCTGCTCCACAGCAAGAGAAGGATTGTTTGACCTGCTTTGAGGCCACGCAGTCCCCTTCCCTGCAGCTGCTTGTACACCCCAATGGCCACAACATTTGCCCAAGAGCCCACCTACACACACTGGCCCTAGCAGCCCAAGGCATGTCCCAAGAGGGACATGTTACACACCGTAACACAGTCCTGGTATGGTCCGGGATTTGCTGTCACAGTTCCTCATCTGCCTGCAGAACAATGCAGGGAAGCCTGTTGCCAGGTATGACCACTTACCAGTTCCTGAGAGCCCTTCCAGTCACTTACAGATGGACTTTGTTCACATGCCCCAAAGCAGGGTTACACATACATCCTGGTCATCATCGACACATTCTCTAAATGGGTGGAAGCATTCCCCACAAGAAATAATGATGTACGGACAGTGGGAAAATGCCTCCTAACGGACGTCACCCCCAGATTCGGGGTCCCCGGTAACATAGAGACGGACAGGGGGACTCACTTATATGCCAGGCTTATGACTGGCATTAGCAAGGCACTAGGGATACCGTGGCAACACCACACCCCCTACCAACCCCAGTCATCAGGCATGGTCGAGCGGATGAATGACACCCTTCAAACCCCACTGACCAAGAGCACCCAAGACACAGGACTGACCTGGCCAGACGCCTTGCCACTCGCCCTTCACACTATGTGTGCTCAGGCAAACCGCACGACTGGGCTCACCCCGTTTGAGGTACCCAACGGTGCGACCTATGCCCGTGGACACAGCCCTTCTCCTGCCACAAGGGGATCTGCTGAATTAGGTACAAGCCCTCAGCAGAATCATTCATGTAAAGCACGACCAGGTCAGGGCTGCCGTTGCCCACACCCCAACCAGTGCCAATTCATCCGGGGTCTATGCCATGATAAGATCAGTAGAAAGGGACTCTCTCCCTCTCCCCCGAGGTGGAAAGGCCCG
>NC_057746.1:23658939-23666834 GCF_004010195.1 Chiloscyllium plagiosum | reverse complement strand
GAAATTAAACAGCAAATTGGGTTAATCAGTTACCATTTGAAAGGCTGATTTGAGGTCAGAAAAATGCCAGTTAATGATCTAAAATAGAGGTAGGTAGGGCACTTGTGGTGCAGTGGTAGTGCCGCTATCTCTGAGCCAAGAGGCCTAAGATCAAGTCCCAGCTGCCACCAGATATTAATATGTGAACAGGTTGATTAGAAAAATAGGTTAAATTTAAAATAAAATTATGAAATCGAGATAGGGAGGGTCACTTGTGGTGCAACAGTAGTGTCCCTATCTCTGAGTCAGGAAGCACAGGACCAAATCTCACCTGCTCCAGAGTTGTGTATAGAAATGTTGTTTGGAAAATATATAAAATGGAGGTTGAGAGGCAGCCATTTTGTTGTGCAATGGGAGAGAGGCTTCATTTTGATCACCTGAGGAAGTCGTGGAGTCAGAGCATACAGAGTCCTTTCAGCCCAGTGGGTCTGTGCCAACCTTTCTCACTAAAGATGTGCAAGCTAGGTGAATTGGCAATGCTAAATTGCCCATTGTGTTAGGTATATTAGTCAGAGTACATTATTGGGGAAAGGGTCTGGGTGGGTGACTCTTCGGAGGGTCGGTGTAGATTTGTTGGGCTGAAGGGCGTGTATCCATAGGGAATCTAATCTAATCTAATCTCATTTTCCAGCTCTTGGCCCATAATCTCGAATGTTATGAAATTTCAAGGGATCATCCATGTACTTTTTTTAAAGGTTGTCAGGTTTGTTGCCTTGAGTCATGAAAATCTGTTTAGTTCTTAAGTTGAGCTTTCTCTTTTTACTGTTACTTGGAATTCTGTCCCCTATCATCCTTAACTTGTAATATTTTGACTGCTCAATGTTAAATAAACCTTTTGAGTTGACCATCTGAACCATTTGGGAGAAAGTAGGGATTGCAAATACTGGAGATCAGAGTCGAGAGTGTGGTGCTAAAAAAGCACAGCAGGTCAGGCAGCATCTGAGGAGCAGGAGAATTGACGGTTCAGGCATAAGCCCTTCATCAAGAATGAGGCTTGTGGGTCGGGGGGGAGCTGAGAGATAAATGGGAGGGGGTTGGGGCTGGGGTGAAGGTAGCTGACAATACAATAGTAGATGGAGATGGGGGGAGAAGGTGACAGGTT
Source organism: Chiloscyllium plagiosum (assembly GCF_004010195.1). Taxonomy (NCBI): domain Eukaryota; kingdom Metazoa; phylum Chordata; class Chondrichthyes; order Orectolobiformes; family Hemiscylliidae; genus Chiloscyllium; species Chiloscyllium plagiosum. The sequence goes on along the minus strand of NC_057746.1, from coordinate 23,665,693 downwards.
GGAGAGGAGGGTGGAGCGGATAGATGGGCAAGACAATGGACAGGTCAAGAGGGCGGTGCCAAGTTGGAGGCTTGGGACTGGGATAAGGTGGGGGAAGGGGAAATGAGGAAACTGGTGAAATCCACATTGATCCCGTGTGGTTGTGGGGTCCCAAGGCGGAAGATGAGGCATTCTTCCTCCAGACATCGTGTGGTTAGGGTTTGGCGATGGAGGAGTCCCAGGACCTGCATGTCCTTGGCGGAGTGGGCTGGGGGGTTGAAGTGATTAGCCACAGGACTGTGGGGTTGGTTTGTGTGGGTGTCCTAGAGAGGTTTTCTGAAACGATACGCAGATTGGCATCGTGTCTCCCCAATGTAGGGGAGAAGCATTCAGTCTTGTTTATGGTTGAGTCTCATACAAACTTGGATAATTCATCATTGGGAACTCAAGACTTTAAAACATCAAGTTTGATAACAAAATCAAACAAAATGCATGGGTGGTGACAACTGGGTGAGACCTTAGATTGAATCTCTGGTTGGTAAAAGATGAAAGGAAATTTGTGAATTAAAACAATTGCATGTTGGTTGATGCTGACGTCAAGATGAAACCAATAGGAAGTGAAAATCACTACAGTCCCTCTTCTCTTAAACAGAGATAAATGTTGGTGGTTTAACCTGAGGGTCACCACTCCTCAGGCAAGGGGTAAGTTTGAGAAGGAGAGTCCTTTGTAGTGACCTCAGTCAGTGCAGGAGTTGAGCCCATTCTTTTTAGCATCACTCTGCATCGCAAGGCAGCTGTCCAGCCAACTGATTGGGTAAATAGACGAGATCTTTTCCCTGGAGTGTGGGTCCAGAACTAGAGGGCCCTCACCCTATAGGGTGAGAGGGGAAAGATATAAAAGGGACCTAAGAGGCAACTTTTTCGCACAGAGGATGGTGTGTGTATGGAATGAGCTGCCAAAGGGAGTGGTGGAAGCTGGTACAATTACAGCATTTTAAGAGGCATTTGGATGGGTACATGAATAGGAAGGGTTTAGATGGATATGGGGCAAATATTGGCAAATGAGACGAGATTAATTTAGGATATCTGGTCAGCATGGGTGCATTGGACTGAAAGATCTGTTTCCGTGCTGTACATCTCTGTGACTGTAAAACTCCAGTGATAGGGTGACAGTTTTATTACACTAGTAGCATTGGCCAATGAGATCAGTGGAGTGTCCCGAAACCTGTTGATCTTCCAGCTGAAGGAGTTGACCCCGACTGAGTGTTGCAGACTGGCACATTCTAAGGTCCAGAACTACATGTTGAGGGATGCGTGGAAGCCTGGGGCAGCTGCCGCCAAGGCACGGTGGGGAAAGACCACCGTGTAAGGTTTGCCTGCCTAAGAAGAACAGGGGGTCCACTCAGTAATTGGGCCCTGCTGACACCTCAGCTAAATGTCTGGATGGTCAACACAGAGACTTGTATATACAAATAATTAATTCCGACCTCTGTATGAAAAGAAATGGAATGTATACGTACGAATGGCATCACCAATTGTATAGATATCAAAATAATTTGATGAATAAAGTACATTTTTGAAATAAAAAATGAGATCAGCAATAATTTTCTGAGGCAGAATGAGAGATTGTTTCCCTTAAGTTAGAGTCATGTGACTTGACAGTTGCCCGAGGCATCTGTTGGAATGATAATCACGCTGGGTCAGATGATTTTCATTGTCATTTAAAGGTGTGTGAATAGCTTAAGGAGGCAGAATGCTTTTGTAGCTGCTAAATTAAAATATTGCACAACACCAGGTTATAGTCCAACAACTTTATTTGGAAACTGGAGCTTTTACAGTGCTGTTCCTTTCGAAAGCTAGTGCTTCCAAATAAACCTGTTGGACTATAACCTAGTGTTGTGTGAGCTTTAACTTTGTCCACCCCAGTTCTGACCAGAACAGAACTGCGTTCATGACTATATGTGTAAACATTTCTTATATGGATAAAGCATATTTTTAAAAAATGTGTTGGATTGGATGGATCCAGATCTGTGGCACTATCTGCAGTGACTGAAACAGGCAGAAGTTGTTTGAGAACTCTGATCCCCTTTCACACCTTTGAACAGAGGAGTTGTCAGTAAAATATCTTGCATGAAGGTGAATCTTACAATACTTTGGCTATAAACGTCAATTTTGTCAAAACTCAGGAAGTGTTTTTCTCAGTGAGGCCTGGTCAGGTTTCTTGCCATATCGTCCCATTAACTATCAACCATGCCCCCGTGTAAAACACAGATAGATTGTTAACTTGGCTGGACAGCAAGGGATGCTGGGTACACTGGCCAAGTATTCTGAATTCACAAAATCCACACACCAACCACAGTGCAAATACAGCAGGCAGATGCTAATTGCATTAGCATAATGTGTTCTGGCCAGACCTATCCACAAAATAAAAGACAGCTAATTCAGAAAGGCCTGCTGCATAAAGAAACTAACACTAGCATGCCATCCAAATGATTGACTCTGTTTCAAACTATGACGTGGAGGTGCCAGTATTGGAGTGGGGTGGACAAAGTTAAAAATCGCACAACACCAAGTTATAGTCCAACAGGCTATATTTGGAGGCACTAGCTTTCTGAGCGTCGCTCCTTCATCCAAGGAGACCTTCCAAATAAACATGTTGGAGGATTTGAGCTACAGGGAGAGGCTGAACAGGCTGGGGCTGTTTTCCCTGGAGCGACGGAGGCTGAGGGGGTGACCTTATAGAGGTTTACAAAATCATGAGGGGCATGGATATGATAAATAGACAAAGTCTTTTCCCTCGGTTGGGGGAGTCCAGAACTCGAGGGTATAGGTTTAGGGTGAGAGGGGAAAGATATAAAAGGGACCTAAGGGGCAACTTTTTCACGCAGAGAGTGGTACGTGTATGGAATGAGCTGCCAGAGGATGTGGTGGAGGCTGGTACAATTGCAACATTTAAGAGGCATTTGGATGGGTATATGAATAGGAAGGGTTTGGAGGGATATGGGCTGGGTGCTGGCAGGTGGGACTGGATTGGATTGGGATATCTGGTCGACATGGACGGGTTGGACCGAAGGGTCTGTTTCCATGCTGTACATCTCTATGACTCTATGACTATAACCTGGTGTTTTTAACTGTTTCAAACTATTAAGTGTATCTCCCTGGCTCGCCAGAACGGTAGAAAATTTCAGAAAACAGGGTTTACCTACAGACCTCCCTTGCAATCTCTTGGAACTGGACTTGGACCATCTGAAGTCTTCTGAGCAGACCAGCCTGGCAAGAGGCAGAGACCAGCTGACCATTCGGAGAGAAAGGAGGAGAGCAGCTTTGCAGACCCAGAGACAGAACCACACACACACACAGACTGTGTAATTCTACAAGAGATTCAGGAAGCATCACAACCTTAAGGGACCAAATAGGATTAGAACTTTGTTCCTAATAAAGTTGAGACTGTTTTGTTTTGGTACTGGCTCTTGCCTTTGTAGTGATTTAACTGCTTTGGTATCGTGGGACACCTGGGTAAATTCATTTGTAACATTCTGGTCAGAGTTGTCTGTAACTTGTTTAAAAAGGAACCTTATTCTTAACGCTCTCAGATGTTGGGAGCTAATGCTTTGTTGTACTGAGCTGTTTATTTATTACCTTTACTGATCTGCCGACTTTGCATATGAGTATTGTTGTATTTTTTTCTTTTGCTGTTATGTACATATAAAGTAATGTCTCTTTTTTTCTCGTTTGTTGGTGTTGTAACTTTTTTCTGTAATTTTATAAAAAATCTTTCTTTCAATAAAAATATCTATTAAAGAAAGAGAAACCTTAGAGATAACACCCCTCACTCCCAACGCAAGCCTCATTCTAGCCCCTCACCTTAGTTGAACATGTCTAACACTCACCTGAATAGACCGCACTATCACTGATTTTAAACTTTGGTGAAGACCAGCCACGAATTGGCAATTTGGAGTTACCCTAGACTGGCAACGTACTGACCCAAAGCACATTATGCAGCACGATAGCTACCTCCTGGTACTTTGTCTTTATTCCAAAAATATACTTCATTCATAAAAAAATATATGTACAAACGTAGTTTTGAACGATAGCATATAAAAAAAACAGAACAAACATTGGAGTTGGACTCACACAAACCAAAGATATCTGTTCCTTGTACAGGATTATGTTTATGTGCATCTGAGGCCCCTATTTCCCTTCAGCAGGAGGCCCTCAGACAGTGGTCTTTCCCCACTGCCCCTTGGCAGCAGCTGCCCCAAGCTTTAGTGCGTTCCTCAGCAGTTAGTCCTGGACCTTGGGATGTATCAGTCTGCAGCCTTCGGCTAGGGTCAACTCCTTGCTCTGGAAGACCGACAATACTTCCTGGTACGTGCATCCGCCACTTTCATGCTATGTTTGCTGTTTAATCACTAACGTACTCGTCCTTAGCCACATCCCATCCTACCACCGTGTCTAATTCACACCAGCAGCTTGTGATTGTCCATTGGAGGACCGTCACAGACAGGCAAGCATTTGAACATTTCCAAAGATGAGCTTTTCTTTCAAGTTATCGGAAGCCAATGCAAGCCAGTTGACTAGAGGCTGGAGTTAGCACCTCGCAGCGTAAGCAAACAGTGCACCATTGGCATGATGACCGATGACTATTTGAGGTTGCATTTCCCAGCCTTCACCTAATGGAACTGGGTGTCAAAGTCAGCTCCTGTCCAACCTATCAAACCCAATGCAGCCTAGCTCTCTCTTGTACACTGGGAAGCTTCCGCCTTCCTACTGTTCCTCCTTCTCCTTGGAAGATGTTCCTGTTCACCCACATTCTCAGCATCCAGTACATCCTTTCATTGCGAGCTGGAATCATTCAGGATATGATGCAGCACACTCTGAACACAGTACCTCGCTGGGATATATCTAACTCCTTCTTGAAAACACTCAATGCTTTGGCTTCAGCTGCTTTCTGTGGCAGAGAATTCCACAGGCTCCCTACTCTCTGGGTGAAGACATTTCTCCTCGAGGAATTCTCCGCCACAGAAAGCGGTTGAAACCAAAGCATTGGTTTGGAGGGTTATGGCATAAACACAGGCAAATGGGATTAGTTTAGTTTGGTAAACCTGGTTGGCATGGACGAGTTGGACCAAAGGGTCTGTTTCCATGCTCTATGACTCCAAAGTGAATTAGAATGAGACCTTAGGGCTAAAGCGATCAAAGGATATGGGAGAGACAGTGAGAACAGTATTGAGTTGGATAATCAGCCATGGTCATATTGAACAGGGTCAAGGGGTCAAATGGCCTCCCCCTCCTATGTTTCAGCACAAGTAATAACTGCTCTGTGTGGTATTAAAGTTATAAAATGAAAGAATCCAGGCAACAGATAAGGGATTCGTGCCTGAGTGTTAAACCATAGATTGTATCACTTTTATGACCATTCGCAATATATTTCTCCTTATAACTGTAGCAGGAGGGGGAAAAAAAATCCGAACAATTATAAAACACAATTTCTGAAGACAACCGCGCTGAAGCTTCTTCGGGTGTGCGGCTCCGACCATTTGACTCCCGAGGGACAAGTTGACAGCAAAACAGCGGGAGAATGAGCCTGGGTGAAGGAGTCTTTGAAGAAAGGCCGGTCTACATCGCCACCTACTGCCAGCATCTGCAGTCCTCACTTTCACCTCCCGTCAGGGAGTCAAGGCACCAAGACACTAGCAGTTCACCTGCACCCGAGGGCGAAAGCATCATCCCTCGTGTGTCCCATGACCACTGGTCATTCTGCAAGGGATTATCGGAATAGATCATCACAGATACGGTCGTGACAGCAGTAACGTCGCATGTAGGACTCTTTCCCTAAGGGGAAGATTTTCCAACAATCTGAGAGCCCTGCAGCAAAATAGACTTTTCGCCCAGATTCTGAATTATTTGAATTCGAATTCCACCAACCAGCACCAAGTGCGATTTGAACTCCCTCCCCTGAGTATGAAGTGGTGCGCTCAGCCCCTAGTCTAATAACACTGCCACGATGCCATAGTGAGGCATCTGGAGGTGGCTGGGTGATGCAAACAGCCCCCAAAACTAAACAGCGGAAAACACAAGGATTCTGAAAGCATCAACAGAGGGACGACCTAACGGAAACTAATTGTTGGGAAGATTGTTGGATCAAGGCCCATTCTTTAAGGGAGATTGGTGGATTAAAGAAGGTATCAATGGACTAAAGACACGGTCATGTCTGGAATGATTTGGAGATGCTGGTGTTGGACTGGGGTGTACAAAGTTAAAAATCACACAACACCAGGTTATACTCCAACAGGTTTAATTGGAAGCACTAGCTTTCGGACCATCGCTCACAACCACCTGATGAAGGAGCGTCACTCCGAAAGCTAGTGCTTCCAATTAAACCTGTTGGACTACAACCTGGCATTGTGTGATTTTTAACTATGTCTGGAATGGAAATGTAGAAGTCATTAAAAACATGTGCTCAGACGTTGGAACAAACACCGAATTAAACCAGAGTTATAAAGTTTTACCTCTGCACAAAATGGAGAGGGGACTTGGATTGGAGAAATCATGAGTCACCTCAAAAACTCAGCTTCACATGACACAATCCTCCACAGGCCGGCGCCAATTATCAATTGACCCTGAGTGACGAACACAAAATAAATTGATATCGTTTCTTCTTCATGTGGAGCAGGGCACAAATGGTGTAAGAAGAGAATTCAGTATCTGTATAAGTGGGGGAGAGCTGTATGTAGGTCAGTGTATGTGTGTGAGGGGGGTATTGGATGGGGGT
>NC_057746.1:23647654-23651108 GCF_004010195.1 Chiloscyllium plagiosum | reverse complement strand
AGGGGGTGTTGGATGGGGGTCAGTGTCTGTATGTGAGGGGGGTGCTGGATGGGGGTCAGTGTCTGTGTGAGGGTCGAGTTGGAACATGGTGAATATTTTTATGAACTACGTCCAGAGCATACTGGAGATGTGAGAGTAACTAAGGAGGCATTGCTGGATCAGTCACTGTTGTTAATAATAGAAATGTCAGGTCGACTGCCCTTTTTTGTAAAACAGCGTTATAGCGAAAGATTTTACAATATAAACGTGATTGAAATGACTTTTTCTTTGCGATAGCCTGTCCTGAGATCTCCAGAATGTTATCTCCAATCCTTCATCGTTGACCTCCCCATTTGTGCTTTTGTTGAATTTGTGTACTGCCGATGGAACAATATTTATTATACCATCAGTTCTTCATGTGACTAAATGGCCTTTATGGTTATAGTATTTTTGGAATCTGCATGGGTTTTGACAGTGGTTTTGTGGGATATAATGAATGAAAGAGATAAAACAACGTTATTACTCTACTTTATGTGAGTGTGGTTAATCAGCCCTCTAACCTTCACACACTTCTCATCGTGTCCAATTCAGAGATGAGTGTCTGACCCCAAAATTGTAGTATAAAGGGTAACCACATTCTGTCTCTGTAATACTATAACTTTGTGCGTCTTTGTCCATTCTGTAGCCCAGCCTTCCCTTCACTCAGTCTCTTCTTCCCCTGTGTTCTCTTCACTAGTCTCCCATTGTCCTTCCAAGTTAAATATCACACAACACCAGGTTATAGTTCAACACTTTTATTTGGAAGTACAAACTTTGGAGCCTTCCAAATAAACCTGTTGGATTATGACCTGGTGTTGCATGATTTTTTTATATCCACCCCAGTCCAACACCAGCTCCTCCACATCACCCTCCTTAAATAAAAACTTCATTTCATTATTAACACTGCTGTTTATATCCTGTCTGTTGCCAAATCAACAGGAGAATGTATAATGAGTCTTTTGGAATACTGCTGGTCTCCCTGCTATAGGAGAGATGTTGTTAAACTTGAAAGGGTATAGAAAAGGTATCCAAGGATGTTGCTGGGACTGGAGAGTTTGAACTGTAGGGAGAGGCTGAATAGATTGAGGTTATTCCCTGGAGTGTCGGAGGCTGAGGGGTAACCTTATAGGGGTTTGTAAAACCATGAGGGGCATGGAAAGGATAAATAACCAAGGTCCTTTTCCTGAGGGTGGGGAGTCCTAAATTAGAAGGCATATGTTTAAGGTGAGAGGGCAAAGATTTACAAGAGTCCTAAGGGGCAACCTTTTCACACAGAGGGTGGTGCATGTATGGAATGAGTTGCCAGAGGGAGTCATAGAGATGTATAGCATGGAAACAGACCATTCAGTCCAACTCGTCCATGCCGACCAGATATCATAACCTCAGAAGTAGTGAAGGCTGGTACACTTACAATATTTAAAAGGCATCTGGATGGGTATATGAATAGGAAGAGTTTAGAGGGATATGAGACAAGTGCTGGCAAATGGGACTAGGTTAATTTAAGATATCTGGTCAGCAGGACAAGTTGGATCAAAGGGGCTGTTTCTGTGCTGTACATCTCTATGCCTCTTTGGGTTGTCTGTGAGAACCTTAGATAAGCAGAGTCTCTGTCTCTGCTCCCTGTACCAACATGCAGTCCTTGTGTAGGGGAGCTGACAGGAGGAGCTTTGTCTAAACCTGTCACCATCTCCCACTGTACACCTCTGTCTGATCTCCCCTCAACCTCCGTGGTTCCAGGGAGAACAACTTCAGCTTCTCCAACCTCACCTTACTCTCTCAGCCAGCAGGGGGCATCACCCCTTGGGAAGGAGATAAAGCAGTTTTCTCTATCTTGTGAACAGCGAAATTGTGCAGATAATGGAAACTGAATTTAAAAACAAGAGTAAAAGTGCTGGAGATCCTCCGCAGGTCTTGCAGCATCTGTGGAGAGAAGCAGAGTTCATGTAAACTGGCATGACTCATTTTTCCGAAATTGAAAGGGGCTGGAAAGTGCTGGAGGCAGAGGGGCAGGAGGAGCAAGTGAAACAGACTGCCCAGGACAAAAGACAAAGGGAGTTTTAATAGTGCTACAGGAGAAATAGAGATGTAAAAGGGGATAAATGGAAGTGTAAAAAGGGGAAAATCTGTCCACTCTGTTGAGACCAACGCAACAAAATGCCGACAAGACATTGTCAGGGGGAAGGGGGTGCAGAGGATGTCAGAAAAATGGAGGTCATTCACCGAAGTTGTGGAGCTCAATACTCAGCAGCCTGAAGGAGGAAGATGACGCAGTAACATCATCTCAGTCCAATATCTACAAATCCTTGTATGCCAGTCTGTATGACAAGAAACCCACAAACAGCATGGCTCCCAGCCGTTCCTCTCCTCTAACGCGGAAGTCTTTGATGACAGTTTGTGGGAGAGGCTGGACCAGTCGCTATCTCTGGGCTAGCAGACCTAACGCCCTCGGGTCCTTAGAAAGAAATAAAGTTCACGAAGCGATCGCTTACTGGACAGGGTGGGTGGCAAGGTGGGTACCTGCAAAGTCAGCCTGAACCAGGAGAAGGCCTTTGACAAGATGTCACACACCTACATGTGGGACATACTCTCCCAAATGGGCTATGGGGAGGGAATCCACAATTGCTGCTCTACATCAATATTGTTAGTGCAGTCTCAATCAATGAAAGCTTCCTGTTCAGATCCGGAGTCAGGCAGAGTTGCCCACTCTCTCCTGGTGTGTGTGTGTGTGTGTGTTGTACAGAGCCCTTTGCTGAGTCCATCAGGAAGGATGTGAGCCTCAGAGGGGGGACTGTTCCAGGCAGTGGAGGGCCAGCAGGTCAAAGCCTCCCTGTACATGGATGACGTTGCTATTTTCTGCTCAGCTCTGCTGTCAGTGTGCAGACTCCTGAGCATCTGTGACCAGTTTGAGCTGGCCTCGGGAGCCAAGGTAAACCGAGGCAAGAGTGAGACCTTGTTCTTCAGGAACTGGGTGGACTGATTTCCTTCACCAGCAGGACAGATTACCTGAAGGTGCTGGGAATACAGTTCAGAGGGACCAGGGTGTGAACAAAACCCTGGGAGGAAAACATAGAACATAGAACATTACAGTGCAGTACAGGCCCTTCGGCCGCCAATGTTGTGCCAACCAGTCATACCAATCTGCAGCCCATCTAACCTACACTATTTCATGTACGTCCATATGCTTGTCCAAAGACGACTTAAATGTACTTAAAGTTGGCGAATCTACTACCGTTGCAGACAAAGCATTCCATACCCTTACTACTCTCTGAGTAAAGAAACTACCTCTGACATCTGGCCTATATCTATCACCCCTCAACTTAAAGCTATGCCCCCTCGTGCTCGCCGTTACCATACTTGGAAAAAGGCTCTCCCTGTCCACCCTATCTAACCCTCTGATTATCTTATATGTCTCTATTAAGTCACCTCTCAACCTTCT
>NC_057746.1:23639762-23645376 GCF_004010195.1 Chiloscyllium plagiosum | reverse complement strand
AGTACTCATACTATTGTGTTCCCAGTCAATATTTGGAAAGTTGAAGTCCCCATGACAACTACCCTGTCTCTCTCACTCCTATTGAGAATCATCTTTGCTATCCTTTCCTCTACATCTCTGGAACTATTTGGGGTCCTATAGAAAACTCCCAAAAGGGTAACATCTCCTTTCCTGTTTCTAACCTCAGCCCATACTACCTCAGTTGATGAGTCCCCAAACATCCTTCCTGCAACTGTAATACTGTCCTTGACCAACAATGCCACACCTCCCCTCTTTTACCATCTTTTCTGTTCTTACTGAAACATCTAAATCCTGGAACCTGCAACAACCATTCCTGCCCCTGCTCTATCCATGTCTCTGAAATGGCCACAACATTGAAGTCCCAGGTACCAACCTATGCTGCAAGTTCATCCACCTTATTCCGGATGCTCCTGGCGTTGAAATAGTAGACACGCTTCAAACCCACTTCTTGCTTGCCGGTGCCATCTTGCATCCCTGAAACTTGATTTTGGACCTCCCTACTCTCAACCTTTTCTATACTCGAACTACAATTTTGGTTCCCATCCCCCTGCTGGATTAGTTTCAACCCACCCCAATAGCCTTAGCTATTGGTATCCCTCTGGTTCAGATGAAGACCATCCTGCTTGCAGAGGTCCCACCTACCCCAGAAAGTGCCCCAATTAGCCAAGAATCCAAAGCCCTCCCTCCTGCACCATCCCCGTAGCCACATGTTCAACTCCTCTCTCTCCCTATTCCTCACCTCACTAGCACGTGGCACGGGCAACAAACCAGAGACAACAACTCTGTTTGTCCTAGCTCTAAGCTTCCTTCCTAGCTTCCTGAATTTCTGCCTTAAATCCCCATCTCTCTTCCTAACCATGTCATTGATGCCTATGTGGACCATGACTTGGGGCTGCTCCCCCTCCCCCTTAAGGATCCCAAAAACACGATCAGAGATATCACGAACCCTGGTACCTGGGAGGCAACACACCAACCATGAGTCCAATGTGAGGCAGAAACTGGTCTTTTGGAAACACTGCTCTCTTTGCATTGTGGGTAAAAACCTGGTCATCAGGTGTGAGAACCTCTCTCTCCATTGCATGTGGTGCAGCTCTGGCCCATTCCCTTAAACTGTGCTGTTTCAGTCACCCAAGCCATCTTCCACTTCATCTGGAGGTCTCTAAGATGGACCGTGTCTGCACGGACTCCATGCACCAACCTCTGTGGATAATACGGTCACCAATGCTGCCCTCACCCTGATGGCCACCTTTGTGTGTGGCTGCATCAAGCTATGGGTAGACCCTCGATACACAAACACCAAGTGTCAGTATGTACTAAGGTTCGACCTGTTCCCAGGGTGGGAAGGATGGGATTGGCCTCGCTGCTGCAGAACACTCTGAGTAGTTGGAATGTTCCGCATCTCCTGTCTCGCATGGAGAAATTTACAAAAAAAATCACCTTTACCCACCGGTCTATCAGGAATTGGTCAGCATGTAGCGTCCCCAAGACCCTCCGGGATAGGGAGAGGGTGGATCCTGTCGCTGGTTCCCTGAGCAAACTGTCAAAGTCATTCGGCAGAATGTCCCATCGCCAGAACTTTCCAACAAGCACCAAGAAATCGCTCGGCTGGTGGTGAGAAGGGCACTGCCCATCAGATCCTTCATGTATGCCCGGACAGTCGACACCACCTCACGCTACCCTTGAAACGGCCATGAGGGGGCAGTAGAGGCTGTCACACATCTCCTGCTGGAATGTGATTTTGTAAAGGGAGTCTGGAGGGAGATGCAGTAGTTTGTGTCCAGGTTCATCCTGAGAAGCTCCGTGGCATGGGACTCTGTGCTCTATGACCTGTTCCTTGGGACGCACACCAAGACAAACATCAACTGTGCCTGGAGAACCATCAACTCAGTGAAAGTCGCTCTTTGGTCTGCCAGAAACCTGTTGGTCTTTCAGAACAAGGAGCTGACCCCGACTGAGTGTTGGAGCCCGGAACATTCCAAGGTCTAGGACTACGTGCTGAGGGATGCACTAAAGCCTGGGGCAGCTGCTGTAAGACCACTACCTGAGGTCTTCCTGCTGAAGGTTCAGTTATTGGACCCTCTGACTGTCTCAATGCGGGTAAATATAATATTGTATGTGTAAGAGAGGACAGAGTCAAACTTGTTTCCTTGACATGCTACCATAAAGAAACAAACTGTTTGTGACAATGTATACATACAAAGACTTTTTTATGAATAAAGTATATTTTTGTAATTTAAAAATATTGCTGTTCTATCACCCAGGATGAGGCTATTTCATTACACTTTGCAAGTGCTGACACCTGTGGTGTCCCCAAGTGCAGAATACCCTGCTGTATTGGGGGACTGTGTTCATGCTCTCCCTGGTTTCTAATTCAACCACAGACTTTGTTCATTCATTCCTACCTGGCCTGTCCTGAAGCACTGGCCATTTCCCCTTTGTTGCTGCTGTTCTCATTCACACCCCATCCTCACTCTCTAAGCCTTCCATCAGTCACTTTGTCAGGCTGCTCCAATAGCTTCTTTAACAGAGAAAATCTCCGTCCTTTGATTCCACATTTCATTCACTGGCCTTTCCACCAACAACAAACACTCACACAGTATCCTCAAGAAAACAAAGCAAACAACTGCATATGCTCAACAAATTCTTATTCCCACAGTTACCCTTTCCACTCCAGTCATCCTTCTTCACAACAGTGACATCAATCCTGTAACAGAACCTCTTCAATTCAAAGTCTTCTCCTTACACATGCAGTAACATGTTATTTAAAAACCGTCCCGGCCACAAAAAGCAGAGCCAATCCAATCCAGCCAATTAGACAAGTCTCAATCTTCAGGAAAGAGTTGGAAGTTTGTCAGTGACAGTGTAGTCAAACAGTCAGTACTCAGCAAAATGCTGGCCAGACTGTTCTCCACCAGGAACATTACAGCCTTGATTCAAACATGAACGAAAGCAATAAATTCCAAAGGAATGATGATTCCTGACATCCTGGCAACATTTGATCAAAGTTGATCAGTGGGAATCAGGATAAAATCTTTTTCTAGGTTGGAGTTATACTGGCAGAAAGAAAGATGCTTGCGGTTGTTGAAGATTGACCATCTCAAGGCGTCCTTTGGCAGATTCCCAACTTGTGAGATGATGCTTTGTGCCTTGATAGTCAACTCTGTTATACATCACCCAGTGTGCCTCAGGAGTCCCATTCTGCCAGTGGTGCAGATGAAGACACTGGGCTGACAAGGTGCAGGATTTACTCTGGCCCAGTTGAACTTTCTCTTTCTTCATACCTTGTTCAATGCCTTCCCAAACAGTCAGCTACAGAACTCACAGCCATTGAGGCTATTTCCCATCTGTTCCAATGTTTTATAGCAGAGGTACGGTCACTCAGATGGCCATGAACTGGTGATCAGCTCACAGTACACGCACTCAGGGTCGGTGGCTGCCAGCATTTGATGAGCATAATCATAGAATTCCTACAGTGTGGAAACAGGCTCTTCAGCCCAACAAGTCCATACCAACCCTCTGAAGAATAACCCACCCAGACCCATTCCCCTGCCTTATATTTTCCCCTGACTAAATGCGCCTAAAACTATGGGCAATTTAGCATGGCCAATTCACCTAACCTGCACATCTTTGGATTGTGGAAGGAAATCGGAGCACCCAAAGGAAATCCACGCAGACACAGGGAGAATGTGCAAACTCCACACAGACAGTCGCCTGAGGCTGAAATCAAACCCGGCTCCCTGGCGCTGTGAGGCTGCAATGCTGACGACTGAGCCACCGTGCTGCCCGTAATGAATAACCTTCCTTCCATTATACAGTCAGATGTAGGGATGTCACTGCAGATTGCACAGTGTCATTTGCATTTCTTCAGATAATGAAGGAGTCTGTGCCAACATGCAGAAATACCTGGGCAACATTCACATTCCAGACAATAATCATCAATGCATAGAGAGAATCTAAATATCTTCCCTTGACACTCAATGGCTTCACTGTGGACGAATGACCCACCATGAATATCCGATTAACAAACAATACTATTGATCAGAATTTATTTGGACTAGCCATGTAAACTCTGTGGATGCAAGAGCAGGTCAGAGGCTGGAAATTCTGTGGTGAGTAATGTATTTATTGACTCCCTAACCCTGCCCACCAACTGCAAGGCACAAGTCAGGAGTGTAATGGAAGACTCTCCACTTACCTGGATGAGTGCAGCTCTGACAACATTCATCAAGCTTGATGCTGTCAAGGACAAAGATGTGTGTTTGACTGGTATTCCATCCGTCACCTTAAATATTCACTCCCTCCACCACTGAAGCTCAGTAGCAACAGTGTGTATTATCCCCAAGATGCACAACGAAACTCAGCAACTCCAAATGTGTGTTCTGTAATACCTTGAATGATAAGGGTAGCAGATACATGGGAACATCACCACTTATAGGTTCGCTTCCAAGTCACTCACCATCCTGACATAGAAATGTATCACCACTCTTACAGAGTCGCTGGGTTAAAATTCCAGAGATCACTCACTAACAGCATTGTAAGCCAGCTACACCTGCAGTTGGTCAGGAAGCCAGCTCACTCTCACCTCCTCAAGGACCATTAGAGATGGGTAATAAATGTTAGTGATGCCCATATCCCCTGCATAATGATGAATCTCATGTTGAGAATCTGATGCCTGATACTGCTTTATGCTGATCATTCTGACTGCAAGGCTGTCCTAAACCAGCCCAGTTCTATTCAGTTCATTCAATCCTGAACAAAACAAACAGCCCATTATCAATGCAGTGTCCCATCTCAGAGGATACTCTTACCCAGTGAAAAAAAAAGAAACTTGTTTGAACTCATATTGCAGTGTAATCTTCAAGGGTGATGATGCACTCTGCTCCCACTTTGCACAGTGACAGCCTCATGCTGTAAAAATGAGCATGACGTGCTCCCTCTGCAAGAACACCTGAATGGGGACCATGGCCATGGAAGAGAGGAAGGCAGCCCTGCAGAAGGCCCTGTCATCTACCCACTAGCTGCACTTTTAATGGCTGGCTTGGCCAGAACTCAAAGCAGAACAGAAGATAGCAAACGTGGTTTCCCTGTTCAAGAAGGGGAGTAGAGACAACCCTGGTAATTATAGACCAGTGAGCCTTATTTCAGTTGTTGGTAAATTGTTGGAAAAAGTTATAAGAGATAGGATTTATAATCAGCTAGAAAAGAATAATTTGATTAGGGATAGTCAGCATGGTGAAGGGTAGGTCGTGCCTTACAAACCTTATTGAATTCTTTGAGAAGGTGACCAAACAGGTAGATGAGAGTAGCCTAGTTGATGTGGTGTATATGGATTTCAGCAAGGTGTTCGATAAGGTTCCCCACAGTAGGCTATTGTACAAATGTGGAAGAATGGGATTGTGGGAGATATAGCAGTTTGGATCAGTAATTGGCTTGCTGAAAGAAGACAGAGGGTGGTGGTTGATGGGAAATGTTAATCCTGGAGTCCAGTTACTAATGGTGTACCGCAAGGGTCGGTGTTGGATCCACTGCTGTTTGTCATTTTTATAAACGACGTGGATGAGGGGGTAGATGGGTGGGTTAGTAAATTTGCAGA
>NC_057746.1:23633530-23639676 GCF_004010195.1 Chiloscyllium plagiosum | reverse complement strand
GTGCGGCCGCACTTGGAGTATTGTGTACAGTTCTGGTCACTGCATTATAAGGAGGATGTGGAAGCTTTGGAAAGGGTGCAGAGGAGATTTACTAGGATGTTGCCTGGTATGGAGGGAAGGTCTTACAAGGAAAGGCTGAGGGTCTTGAGTCTGTTTTCGTTAGAGAGAAGAAGGTTGAGAGGTGACTTAATAGAGACATATAAGATAACCAGAGGGTTAGATAGGGTGGACAGGGTTTCTGTAGTTACAAATCATTTTATTTCTCTGTAATGTCTGTCTTTATTTATGGGGAACAAGCCATATCATTCAGGTATGTTTGAGACAGAGAGAGCCTTTTTCCAAGTATGGTGACAGCGACCACGAGGGGGCATAGCTTTAAATTGAGTTGTGATAGATATAGGACAGATGTCAGAGGTAGTTTCTTTACTCAGAGAGTAGTAAGGGTATGGAATGTTTTGCCTGCAATGGTAGTAGATTCGCCAACTTTAAGTACATTTAAGTTGTCATTGGACAAGCATATTGACATACATGGAATAGTGTAGGTTAGGTGGGCTGCAGATTGATATGACAGGTCGGCACAACATCGAGGGCTGAAGGGCCTGTACTGCGCTGTAATGTTCTATGTTCTAGTGAGATCCTCTGCTCCACCCACTCCGCCTCCAGCCTGTGGGCCAACCGTCAGGAGTGTAGGCTTAAATACAACCAGAAACTGAGGGGAAGCTCTTTCAGAGACAGGATGGGGAACTGCAGCATATAACCTTGTGTATGAATAAAGTAAAGCTAAAGGTAAGGTCACCAATAAAGTAAGAGAAAAGTATACTGGCTGAGGTTGTAAAATTTGTAACATTGAACTTTGCAGCCAGTAGAGGGGGTTGCTGGATCATGTCAGCAGGAAACACTGAATCATACAATCCCTACAGTGCAGAAAGAGGCCATTTGGCCCACCAGGACTGCCCCAGCCCTCTGAAGACATCCTATCCAGACCCAACTCCCCAATCTATCCTCATTTAACCCTCCCAGCCTGCTACTCCCATCTCCGAGGTGTTGTTATCATGCTGTGATTTCAAGAGTCGGGTGACAAATTAAATGGAGTGAGTGCGGATCTATTTGGGAGCCTTTCTTCTGGTGAAATTTGCAATGTGGAGGTCAACTCTGTCTCAAACATACCTGAATGATATGGCTTGTTCCCCATAAATAAAGACAGACATTACAGAGAAATAAAAAGATTTGTAACTACAGAAACCATTTATTCATTGAATTCATTCTCAATAGGTCTAGACTGCTGCCTTACCTTCGTGTCCCTCTCACACCATGGAGAGTTGCCAGATGGCAGGGAAAAGGGTTGGGGGTCTGGCAGGGTGCTAAGGCAAAGCCTTGAGAGTCCCAAAGGGCTGCCTGTGGGATCCTGCTGTGCTTGACTTTGTCTGCAGGTTTCCTTTATACATCACAAGCCTGTGAAACCTGTGGGCTGAGGAAGAGCAGATGGAGTTTAATTTGACAAATGTGAGGTGCTGCATTTTGGAAAGGCAAATCTGGGCAGGACTTATAGAGATCCTGGGGAGTGTTGCTGAACAGAGAGATCTTGGAGTGCAGGGTCATAGCTCCCTTGATGGTGGGGTCACAGGTAGATAGGATGGTGAAGAAGGTGTTTGGTATGCTTGCATTTATTGGTCAGTGCATTGGCTACAGGAGGTCATGTTGTGGCTATATGGGCCATCTCTTGAATAGTGTGCAGTCCTGGTCTCCCTGCTATAGCAAAGATGCTGTTAAAATTGAAAGGATTCAGAAAAGATGTATAAGGATGTTGGCAGAGTTGGAGGGTTTGAGCTGTAGGGACAGGCTGAATAGGCCGGGGCTATTTTCCCTGGAGTGTCGTAGGCTGAGGGGTGACCTTATCGAGGTTTATAAAATCATGAGGGGAGCATGGATAGGGTAAATAGACAAAGTCCTTTCCCTGGGGTGGGGAGTCCAGAATTCTAGGGCATAGGTTTAGAATGAGGGGGAAAGATTTTAAAGGGACCTAAGGGGCAACTTTTTCACGCAGACAATGGTGGGTGTATGGAGTGAGCTGCCAGAGGGAGTGATGAAAGTGGTTAACATTACAATTTTTAAAAGGTATCTGGATGGGTATATAAATAGGAATAGTTTAGAGGGGTATGGGTCAAATGCTGGAAAATGGGACTAGATTAATTTCAGATATCTGGTCAGCATGGGCGAGTTGGGCTGAAGGGTCTGTTTCCGTGCTGTACACCTCTATGACTGTATGACTGTATCCCTGGATTCTATAGGGCAAACATAGTCAACATGGTTTCGTCAAAGGCACGTCATGCCTCACATACCTCATTGAGTTTTTTGAGAAGGTGATCAAGCATGTGAATGAGGGTAGGGCATTTCACATGGTGTACATGGACTTCAGTAAAACCTTTGATAAGGTTCCACATGGTAGGCTGTTGGAGAAAATGCAAAAGAAGGGGTTCAGGGTGATCTAGCAGTTGGAATTGGAAACCGGCTTTCTGAAAGAAGGTAGCGAGCGGCGGTTAATGCAAAATATTCAGCCTGGAGTCCGAGTACTAGTGGTGTGCCACAAGGATCTGTTTTGGGACTACTCCTGTTTGTCATTTTTATAAATGACTTAGACACAGGCATCGAAGGATGGGTTAGTAATTTGCAGATGACACTAAAGTCAGTGGAGTAGTAGACAGTGTGGAAGAATATTACAGGTTGCAGGGAGACTTGGATAAACTGCAGAAATGGGCTGAGAGGTGACAAGTGGAGTTCAACGCAGCTAAATGTGAGGTGATGCACTTTGGGAAGAATAACAGGAAGGCAGAGTACTGGGTCAATGGAAAGATTCTTGGTAGTGTGGATGTGCAGAAGGATCTTGGAGTCCATGTACATAGATCCCAGAAAGTTGCACCCAGGTGGATAGTGCTGTGAATAGGGCACACAGTGTGTTAGGTTTCATTGGAAGAGGGGTTGAGTTCCGGAACCGCAATATCATGCTGCAGCTATACAAAACGCTGGTGCGGCCACACTTGGAATATTGTGTACAGTTCTGGTCGCTCCATTACAGGAAGGATGTGAAAGCACTGGAAAAGGTGCAGAGGAGATTTACCAGGATGTTGCCTGGTCTGGAGGGAAGGTCTTATGAGGAAAGGCTGAGAGACTTGGGTCTGTTCTCATTGGAAAGAAGAAGGCTAAGAGGGGATTTGATAGAGACATACAAGATGATCAGAGGATTAGATCAGGTAGACAGTGAAAGACTTTTTCCTCGGAAAAGTCAGCTTGTACGAGAGGGCCTAACTACAAATTGAGAGGTGGTAGATTTAAGACAGATGTCAGAGGCAGGTTCTTTACTCAGAGAGTGGTAAGGGTGTGGAATGCCCTACCTGCCAATGTAGTCAACTCAGCCACATGAGGGAGATTTAAACAATCCTTGGATAAGCACATGGATGAGGATGGGGTAGTGTAGGGGTTGAGTTCAGAATAGTTCACAGGTGGGCGTAACATCGAGGGCCTAAGGGCCTGTTCTGTGCTGTATTGTTCTATGTTCTATGTGCTAAATCAGTCTGGCACAGTGACTCAGTGGTTAGCCCTGGTGCCTCACAATGTCAGGGACCATGATTCCACCTTTGGGAGCTTATCTGTATGAAGGTTGCACACTCTTCCTCTGTCTGTGTGGCTTTTCTCTCAGTGCTCTCATTTCCTCTCGGTCATAAAGATGGGTGGGTTGGCTATGCTAAAGTGTGCAGGCTAGGTAAATAGGCCATGAGAAATGCAGGGTGATTGGAGGGGTTGCTTTTCAGGGGGTAGGTATGGACTGGATGGCCCAAATGTCCTGCTTGCACACTGCATATCAGGATGGTGGGAGTTTGAAGGTGGTGTATGTGGCGCCTTTGTCCTTCTGGATGGAATAGGTCTTGAGTTTGAAAGGTGGGTGCTAAGATGCTTTGGTGAATGTATATATTTCATATGTTGTAGGTGGTACACGCTGCTGCTACTGAGGGTGGGTGGCTGGGCATTGGTGAACAGAGTAATTGTTTATGAATATGGTGCCAATTAAGCCAGCTGCTTTGTAATAGATGATGCCTTTATGTCAAGGACAGCCACTTGCATCTCAGCTCATGTCAATCAGCATTATAAAGAAACATTCCAGTCCTAGCCCAGATACATACACACAGCAACACATAATTACTAAAACAAAAGGTCAGAGAGTTACTCTCAGAGCATTAACCAATATAACATTTGAGCAGCTAATAAAGAAGTAGCATTTCTTCCTCATGGGTCAGAATGATTAAGCTTGGCTGAGAGCCAGAAACCTGCACCATTTGATCGAATCTTCAAAAGAACACAATTCAAGGGCATAGTCAGGCAGTGCAAAACGTCTCTTCCCATATGATGCAAGTTACAGATAAGTTAGAGGAGACCAGAATGATGCAAAGCTGTGCCAGGGCCAGGCACAGTGGTGAAGGAGTAGTCCAAAGGATTTCTGAGAATACAAGATATTAGAGAGAAGGTTCTGGATTGGTAGAAATGACTTCTTCACCAATTCCTTCAATATTGCTCTTGTTCATTAGTTTGTGACCGGGTGAGCTGTCCTTAAGAAGGGTTATATCAGACTTGAAAGGTTAGCTCTGTTTCTCTCGCTACAGATGCTGCCAGACCTGGTGAATTTCTCCAGCACTTCATATGCGATTGTTTCAAGTTTCCAGCATGCACAATATTTTGCTTTTATTTGAGGATGGGCAAATATTACTCATAAGGAGATTAACAAAAGAGCATGGTTGTATCAGAGTTGTCAATTTGTCGCATATCAGATCCTCTCAAAATTCCCATTCAAACCCAAAGGGGTCTGTTCATGACAGCAAAGGTCTGTGAATCTGGGTTGAGCATAAATGTGAAAGAGGGCTTCAACAACATTGACTAAGGTTTGGGAATCTTCCAGAGGTGATATTTGTAGGATTTCCAGATATTCTTCCATGCGCTGTGAGCATCAATGGGGAAAGGCCAGTATTTTTTGTTTATTCATAACTGAGATTGAGAAGGTGATACTGAATTGCTTTCTTGAACTGCTGCAATTCAGCTGGTGCATGGACTCCCAGTGTGCTACTGGGGAAGAGGTTCCATCACTTACACCAGCCACTGTAAAGGAATGGTACCAGGTCAGGATGTTATGATGCTGATGGTATTGCCGTGTATCTGCTGCCATTGTTAGAATGAAGACAATACTGAGGTTTGGATCATTTGCTCTAGCCTTTGGTCAATAATGGAGAGGATGGTGGCCATTTTTGGCAAAGATACAGGTTAGAAATTTATATAGGGAGCAGTAACACAGGTCAGGAAAGGATGGATCTGTTTTCTGCGGGGACCTGATATTGAAATCGTTTGCCTGCAGGCACAGCACAGAATGATTTTTTTTGGTCAATCCAACATTGCCAGCTTTTAATCACTGTCCAAGACAGATTCCGTGGCCTCATTACACAAACAAACACAATAAGACCCACCCCCGAAATTCCTGAACCCGGGAGGGCAGTACTGGGCAGTGCTGTCGACTAACTGCAATCTGGATAGGGACTTTATCCAGTGGGATACTGAGCTCAGGGTCAAATGTTCAGCCTCAGGGAGATGGTTATATATTGTACCTAGAAAATAGAACACACATGAGAGGAATTTTACTTGAATTAGAAGATATTTTCAAAGTTAAAAATCATACAACAACAGGTTTAATTGGAAGCACTAGCTTTCGGAGCACCGCTCCTTCATCAGGTGGGTGTGGAGTACATAACTGTAAGACACAGAATTTATAGCAAAAGTTTACAGTGTGATGTAACTGAAATTATACATTGAAAAATATCTTGATTGTTTGTTGAGTCTCTCATCTGTTGGAATGACCATGTTAATTTCACTTCTTTCACATGTAAATCACAAAACATTTTTAAAAAGTTACATTCTCAGGTGAACTTTAACAATTGGTTCTGGATTAGTGGTGCTGGAAGAGCACAGCAGTTCAGGCAGCATCCAAGGAGCTTCGAAATCGATATTTCGGGCAAAAGCCCTTCATCAGGAATAAAGGCAGTGAGCCTGAAGCGTGGAGAGATAAGCTAGAGGAGGGTGGGGGTGGGGACAAAGAAGCATAGAGTACAATA
>NC_057746.1:23624709-23630247 GCF_004010195.1 Chiloscyllium plagiosum | reverse complement strand
TGTGTGTAGGAGTGTGTGTGTGTGTGTAGGAGTGTGTGTGTGTATGTGCATCGGAGTGTGTGTGTGTCTGTGTGTGTACGTGTGTGTGTAGGAGTGTCTGTGTGTGTGTGCGTGTGTGTAGGAGTGTGTGTGTATGTGTAGGAGTGTCTGTGTGTGTGTGTGTGTGTATGTGTGTAGGAGTGTTTGTTGTGTGTTGTAGTGTGACATGAACCCAAGGTCCCAGTTGAGGCCCTCCCTATTGGTACTGAACTTAGCTATCAGCCTCTGCTCGGCGACTTTTCGTTGCTGCCTATCCTGAAGTCCGCCTTGGAGGATGGTCACCCGAAGGTCTGCGGTCGAATGTCCTGGACCACTGAAGTGTTCCCTAACTGGGAGGAAACCCTCCTGTCTGTTGATTATTGTGCGGTGCCCATTCATCCGATTGTTACCGTGGCCTCTGCTCAGTTTCACCAATGTACCATGTCTCAGGGCATCCTTGCCTACAGCAAGATGACGTTGGCTGAGTCATATGAGTACCTAGGAGAAAGTGAGGACTGCAGATGCTGGAGACCAGAGTTGAAAAATGTGGTGCTGGAAAAACACAGCAGGCCAGGCAGCATCTGAGGAGCAGGAGAATCGACATTTTGGGCATAAGCACTGAACCTTCCTGAAGAGGGGCTTATGCCCGAAACGTTGATTCTCCTGCTCCTTGGATGCTGCCTGGCCTGCTGTGCTTTTCCAGCACCACATTTTTCAACTCATATGAGTACCTGCTAAGTACATGGAGGGAGGTGTCCCCACGTGTAATGGTGGAATCCATGTCCATACTCTGACACGTCTTGCAGCGCCTACCATGACAGGGTTGTATGGAGTTGTCGTGAAAGCCAGGCAGTTTGCCAAGAACAACGGTCTGTTTGAGGTTTGGCAGTTGTTTAAAGGCAAGTAATGGAGGTGTGGGGAAGGTCTTGGTGAGGTGCTCATTCTCATTGATAATGTGTTGCAGTCCACAAAGAACATGACGTAGTTTTTCAGCTCCTGGGAAGTACTGGACGACAAAAGGTATCCTGTCGGTTGCACCGCACAACAATCAACAGACAGGAGTGTTCCCTCCCAGTTGGGGAACACTTCAGCGGTCCAGGGCATTCGACCTCAGACCTTCATGTGACAATCCTCCAAGCGGACTTCGAGACAGGCAGCAGCGAAAAGTGGCCGAGCAGATGCTGATAGCCAAGTTCGATACCCATAGGGAGGGCCTCAACCGCCACCTTGGGTTCATGTCACATTACTATATACACACACACACACATTCTTACACACACGCACACACATACACATACAGGCACTCCTATACACATAACACGCACGCACACCCACACTCACATATGCACTCTGACAGGCTTAGACCCCTTTACACTCACACACACATACACTCTCTCTCACAGATACTCACAACCCCCTACACGACACACACAAACCCACATGCACACATATACATATATGTTTATGGGTGAATATGTACTTGTAGAGTTACATTGTACTGCATGAATCCATGTAAGATTCTGTTCGTTCATGTTTTAGATTAGAACCAGTCTAAACATTATGACACAGACAACAGCACACAGGGGGCTAAAACCTTCAATATATTATCTGGACTGACACCAATTGTTAAAGTTCACCTGAGAATGGAACTTTTAAAAAGAGTTTTGCGATTTACATATGAAAGAAGTGAAACTAACATGGTCATTCTAACAGATGAGAGACTTTGCAAACAATCAAGGTATTTTTCAATGTATAATTTCAGTTACATCACACTGTAAACTTTTGCTATAAATTCTGTGTCTTACAGTTGTGTACTCCACACCCACCTGATGAAGGAGCAGCGCTCCGAAAGCTAGTGCTTTCAATTAGACCTGTTGGGCTATAACCTGATGTTGTCCGATTTTTAACTTTGTACACCCCAGTCCAACACTGGCATTTCCAAATCAAGATATTTTCAGGTCGTTCAAGCACTTTGTTCTCCATTCAAAAACTTAAACTTTCTGTTGTCATGTGAATAATGTGTGGGAGGTGATTTCGATCCGAATCTCTCTCATTCCAGTTTTCTTGAAAGCTGCTAATGCTCATTTCTGAATTTATTTCGAAGTTCAAAATGAAATACTATTTCCCGCAGTTACTTGCTACAAAGCCCCACTCCGAACTCTATTCCCAGAAAGACGGTGTGGTCAGTAGGAGGAGCTCGGAGCCTATCCCAAAGAGCTCATTTTCACCAGACTGAGTCCAGAACCCCCAGTCTGCAGGAGAGTGCAATGCTCAGTGACACTGAGGCCAAAAACATGCCGCTGTTTCAGAATCGTTGTCGTCTCATTGTCTACTCGCTCTGTCCCGTGAGAAACCTCGGAAGGTCATCGACAGGTTAGATTTGGGCAGCATGGAGGTCGAGTACCGTCCATTTGAAGACGAGCTGCACCTTTCCTACAGTCTGCAGGAGAGTGCAATGCTCAGTGATACTGAGGCCCAAAACATGCCGCTGTTTCAGAATCGCTGTCGTCTCATTGTGTACTCGCTCTGTCCCGATGAGAAACTTCGGAAGATCATCGACAGGTTAAATTTGGGCAGCATGGAGGTCGAGTACCGTCCATTTGAAGACGAGCTGCACCTTTCCTACTTGCTGTGGCGCTGTTGCTGGGGCACCTTGCGAGCCTTTCAGGCTTTCTGCTGCGGGCTGTCCAAGCTCCTCCGCCCGTTGATCTCTTCCCTATGCTGCTGCTGTTCCCCTCTCTGCTCAATTGTGGCCGAGTGCTTTAACCGTTCCCCCATGGTCTGGAGATACCTTATGTGTCGATGTTTCCGGAATTGCTGGTTTCCGAAGTATCACAATCTGTATGGAGTGTACCACACAAATCTTTATGGAAGACGGAACCTTACGGACGTGCGCGACTCTTTCTATGACAACTTTTTAAAGTACATGGAATTAAAAGCTGGTAAGGAGTAACAATGAGGTAACTTTGCTTTTAACTGTAATAACTGCAACGTGAATCGCACACTTTGACGTTTGTGAACTCTGTGATCATTCCAACTCGATAACGCTGACAGTGCCCTGCATCCCCTCCCACTCTGTCTTACCCTGTCCCCCGTTCTGAGCTCTGACATCTCCCAGCTCCCAGCATTTTATAAAGGAACAACCCTCTCATCCCAAGAGACGATCTAATGAAACCTTCACCGCATCCCAACGCAGGCATATTGAGACCAAACCTGCACATTTCAGGAATGGTCTAACAAAGTCATTTCTGATCGTATTCGGTACACTCGAATCGCCGTGCGTTCAAAGGCAGCAGAACATTAGGCTTCCTAATTGTTGGCTGAAAGGATATGCTAACTTTGAGTTCCTGGTACAAGCACATCCAAGTCCATCTGGAGACCAATATTAACAAGTTTTATGCCTTTATCTGCCTTTGTTGCGTTAATGACCAAAGTTCTCGACATTATATTTCATTTTCCAACAAACCTTTTAACGTCATGTGACAGTGGGTTATATAAATAGCTCAGGGAAATCACAAGTGCTTTACACAGAATGTTTATTCCTTTATTCATTGAAAGCAATTGAATTGATTTAGCGTTATTGTCACATGTACTCACTGAGCACAGTGAAATGTTTATGATTCGCCGCTCAGTGCCACCTGAGGTACAGAATACCGAGAGACATTGACGGGAGGAGCAGGAGGAGGCCATTCAGCCCTTCCAGCCTGCTCCGCCATTCATCACAATCATGGCTGATCATCCAACTCAATAACCTAATCCTGTTTTCTCCCCTTTGGTTCCATTTGCTCCAAATGCTCTATCTGGACATCTTTTGAATACATTCAATGTTTTGCCATCAACTACTTCTTGTGGTAATGTATTCCACAGGTTCACCACTCTCTGAGTAAAGAATGGGGTGGCAAGGTGGTTCAGTGATTATCACTGCTGCCTCACAGCACTAGGGTTCCAGGTTCAATTCCTGCCTTGGGTGACTGTTTGTGTGGAGTTTGCACATTCTCCCCGTGTCTGTGTGGGTTTCCTCCGGGTGCTCTGGTTTCCTCCCACAGTCCAAAAATGTGCAGGTTAGGTGAATTGGCCATGCTAAATTGCCCGTAGTGTTAAGTGCAGGGGTAAATGTAGGGGAATGGGTCTGGGTGGGTTGCGCTTTGGAGGGTCAGTGTGGACTTGTTGGGCCGAAGGGCCTGTTTCCGCACTGTAGGGAATTTAATCAATCTAGACACCTTTTGAATGCATTTAATGTTTTGCCATCAACTACTTCTTATGGTAAAATATTCCATATGTTCACCACTCTGAGTGAAGAAATGTCTCCTCATTTCTGTCCGAAATGGTCTCCCCTGAATCCTCAGACTGTGAGCTCTGGTTCTGAACACACCCACTATCAGGAGCATCCTCCCTGCATCTACCCTGTCATAGAGTCAAAGAGTCATAGAGGTGTACAGCATAGAAACAGACCCTTCGGTACAACTCATCCATGCTGACCAGTTATCCTAACCTAATCTAGTCCCATTTTCCAGCACCTGGCCCATATCCCACTCAATCCTTCCTATTCATATATCCATCCAGATGCCTTTTAAATGCTGTAATTGTACCAGCCTCCATCACTACTTCTGACAGCTCATTCCATACATGCACCATCCTCTGCATGAAAAAGTTGCCACTTAGGACCCTTTTATATTTTTCCCCTCTCATGCTAAACTTATGTTCTGGACTCCCCCACCCCAGGGAAAAGACTGTGTCTATTTATCCTGTACATGTACTGACCTCACCATGTGCTTCCTTTGTCTGTTCTTCTCTCTTTTAAAACTGCTGTTTTTTTGACTCTTTTCCCCAAAGTTCCAAAACAATGCAACAGCATATAAAACAGTAATTGCTGCTCCTGGAATTTGAGGAAATCACCTCCAGCACCTAAAATACCTCAAAAAAAAGGAGCAGCTCTTGCAGCCAGAAATTTTTCCCGTCCTCCATCCCAGCACCGCCTTCTTGACCTGCAATCATCTTCCCGACCTCTCTGCCCCCACCCCCTCTCCAGCCTATCACCCTCACCTTAACATCCTTCCAACTATCGCATTCCCAACGCCCCTCCCCCAAGTCCCTCCTTTTATCTTAGTCTGCTTGGCACACCGTTCCCATTCCTGAAGAAGGGCTTATGTCCGAAACGTTGATTCTCCTGCTCCTTGGATGCTGCCTGACCTCCTGTGCTTTTCCAGCAACACATTTTTCAGCTCTGATCTCCAGCATCTGCAGTCCTCACTTTCTCCTAGTTGTATTATAGACCCCCTAATAGTCAGAGGGAAATTGAGAAACAAACTTGTAAGGAGATCTCAGCTATCTGTAAGAATAATAGGGTGGTTATGGTCGGGGATTTTAACTTTCCAAACGTAGACTGGGACTGCCATATTGTTAAGGGTTTCGATGGAGATGAATTTGTTATGTGTGTATAAGACAATTTTCTGATTCAGTATGTGGATGTACCTACTAGAGAAGGTGCAAAACTTGACCTACTCTTGGGAAATAAGGCAG
>NC_057746.1:23623530-23624442 GCF_004010195.1 Chiloscyllium plagiosum | reverse complement strand
TGTAAGGAGATATCAGCTATCTGTAAGAATAATAGTGTAGTTATGATCGGGGATTTTAACTTTCCAAACATCGACTGGGACTGTCATAGTGTTAAAGGTTTAGATGGAGAAGAATTTCAGAAGTGCGTGCAAGACAATTTTCTGATTCAGTATGTGGATGTACCGACTAGAGAATGTGCAAAACTTGACCTACTCTTGGGAAATAAGGCAGAGCAGGCGAATGAGGTGTCAGTGGGGGAGCACTTTGAGGTCAGCGACCGTAATTCTATTCGTTTTAAAATAGTAATGGAAAAGGATAGACCAGATCTAAAAGTTGAAGTTCTAAATTAGAGAAAGGCCAATTTTGACGTTATTAGGCAAGATCTTTCGAAAGCTGATTGGAGGCAGATGTTCGCAGGTAAAGGGACGGCTGGAAAATGGAAAGCCTTCAGAAATGAGATAACAAGAATCCAGAGAAAGTATATTCCTGTCAGGGTGAAAGGAAAGGCTGGTAGGTGTAGGGAATGCTGGATGACTAAAGAAATTGAGGAGAAAGTGAGGTCTGCAGATGCTGGAGATCAAAGTTGAAACTTTATTGCTGGAACAGCACAGCAGGTCAGGCAGCATCCAGGGAACAGGAGATTCGACGTTTCGGGCACAGGCCCTTCTTCAGGAATGCCTGAAGAAGGAATGCTCATTCCTGAAGAAGGGCCTGTGCCCGAAACGTCGAATCTCCTGTTCCCTGGATGCTGC
This sequence comes from Chiloscyllium plagiosum, assembly GCF_004010195.1. Lineage (NCBI taxonomy): Eukaryota > Metazoa > Chordata > Chondrichthyes > Orectolobiformes > Hemiscylliidae > Chiloscyllium > Chiloscyllium plagiosum. The sequence continues at coordinate 23,623,710 of NC_057746.1, read as the reverse complement.
CTGACCTGCTGTGCTGTTCCAGCAATAAAGTTTCAACTTTGATCTCCAGCATCTGCAGACCTCACTTTCTCCTCGAAGAATACAACATGCAAATCAAGCTCTTGGCCAAACAAACCACAGCACATTCAACCATCTCTTAAGTCAACCGGGGTAAATGCTAAGTGCAAATACAATGTGATT
>NC_057746.1:23616239-23622977 GCF_004010195.1 Chiloscyllium plagiosum | reverse complement strand
TGTTTTTCAGACTGGAGGCCTGTGACCAGTGGAGTGCCACAAGGATCGGTGCTGGGTCCTCTACTTTTTGTCATTTGCATAAATGATTTGGATGCGAGCATAAGAGGTACAGTTAGTAAGTTTGCAGATGACACCTAAATTGGAAGTGTAGTGGACAGCGAAGAGGGTTACCTCAGATTACAACAGGATCTGAGCTAGATGGGCCAATGGGCTGAGAAGTGGCAGATGGAGTTTAATTCAGATAAATGCGAGGTGCTGCAATTTGGGAAAGCAAATCTCAGCAGGACTTATACACTTAATGGTAAGGTCCTAGGGAGTGTTACTGAACAGAGAGACCTTGGAGTGCAGGTTCATAGTTCCTTGAAAGTGGAGTCACAGATAGATAGAATAGTGAAGAGGGAGTTTGGTATGCTTTCCTTTATTGGTCAGTGCATTGAGTACAGGAGTTGGGAGGTCATGGTGTGGCTGTACAAGACATTGGTTAGGCCACTGTTGGAATGTTGCATGCAAGTCCAGTCTCCTTCCTATCAGAAAGATGTTATGAAACTTGAAAACGTTCAGAAATGATTTACAAGGATGTTGCCAGGGTTGAAGGATTCGAGGTATAGGGAGAGGCTGAACAGGCTGGGGTTGTTTTCTCTGGATCGTCGGAGGCTGAAGGGTGACCTTATAGAGGTTTACAAAATTATGAGGGGCACAGATAGGATAAATAGACAAAGTCTTTTCCTTGGGGTCGGGGAATCCAGAACTAGAGGGCATAGGTTTAGGGTGAGAGGGGAACGATATAAAAGAGACCTAAGGGGCAACATTTTTCATGTAGAGGGTGGTACGTGTATGGAATGAGCTGCCAGAGGAAGTGGCGGAAACTGGTACAATTGCAATATTTTAAGAGGCATTTGGATGGGTATATGAATAGGAAGGGTTTGGAGGGATATGGGCCGGGTGCTGGTAGGTGGGACTAGATTGGGTTGGGATATCTGGTCGGCATGGACAGGTTAGACTGAAGGGTCTGTTTCCATGCTGTACATCTCTATGACTCTATGACTGTATGCCCCTCATGATTTTATAAACCTCTATAAGGTCACCCCTCAGCCTCAGACACGCCAGTGAAAACAGCCCCAGCCTATTCAGCCTCTCCCTATAGCCCAAACCTTTCAACTCTGGCAACATCCTTATAAATCTTCTCTGAACCCTTTCAAGTTTCGCAACATCCTCCAACTGTCTAGCCCTGTTAGAAGTTTATGAAGTATCTTATAAAAGTATACTTATAAAATATATAGATACTTATAGATATACTTATTGAAAAAGTAGATACCTGGGGCGTTACGGTGGCTCAGTGGTTAGCACCGTTGCCTCACATCAATAGGGACCCAGGTTTGATTCCTGCCTCTAGTGACTGTCTGTGTGGAGTTTGCACATTCTCCCTTGTCTGCGTGGGTTTCCTCTGAGTGCTCTAGTTTCCTCCCACAGTCCATGCTAAATTGCCCATCGTGTTCAGTGCATTAGTCAGAGGGAAATGGGTCTGGGTGGGTTACTCTTTGAAGGGGACTTGTTGGACTGAAGGACCTATTTCCACACTGTAGGGAATCTAATCTATGAGATGCCCCCTCATTCATTTGAACTCCAGTGAAATCAATTCTAACTTAGCCAATCTCTCCTCATACATCAGTCCCACCATCCCTGGAATCAGCCGGGTAAACCTTCACTACACTCCCTCGAGGGCAAGAGCATTCTTGCTCAGAAAAGGAGATCAAATCTGCACACAATATTTTCGATGTGGCCTCACCAAGGTGCTGTATAACTGCAACCACAAATCCCTGCTCTGGTACCATCCTCAGCAACAGAATACAGAAATGACAAAAAAACAGGTGACATTACAGCGATACACAGTGCAGCTATACACATTATACCAATAGGTTGGAAAAAATTGAAGCAATGTTAAAAAGACAACCAACACAGTCTCTTTCCAAAGGCTCTCTGCCGCAGACCAGCACAGGGGGTTTCCACATGGTCATATCACTGGCTGCTGCCATGCTCCACACTGAATTGCTGGATTCTTCACTCTGGCTGCTGTTTGCTGGTGTCCCTGCTCTAGCTGTTGGTCACCAGTCTCCCAGCTTTGGGTTGCTGGTTGGTTTCACTACTTTGGGCCACTGGTCACCGCCATCCCTCTCCGGCTGCTGGTGCCTGGTTTCTCTACTTCCATCTGCTGGTCACCGTGTTCCTGTCTGGCTGCTGGTCACCAGTGTCCCTGCTCCAGCCACTGCTTGCTGGTGTCTCTGTCCACAGCCAACCCTGCTTTGGAGGATGGCAGAAGGGAGGAGAGAGGGAGACAAAGAATGATAAGGAAAAAGAATGGGAGTAGCCAAGGAGTGGAAGTGCAATACATAGATTCTGGGGGCATGTTTTACTAAGAAGCTGCCAGGTGCCTAGCATACCCTGATGGTGTCCATTGAATTTCAGAAAATTCTGTTTCTTTAATATTTCTAATATTGGTTTATTCTGTAGGAAAATCATCCCTGATATTTATTGTTGATGATGAGAGAAATGGGAAAGAGGCAAAGGAAAACATTGAAGCAGAACATCCAACACTAAGAAAATGCTGTGATAAAATATTTGTTTTTGAGCCCCAGAATCCCAATGGCCAGACTGTATGGAATCAAGAGGAAATTCGCAACTTCAACAGATATCTGAGTGCATTTCAACAGAATTATACTCCAGAGCGTGCTTTATAGAGTACAAGGATGTTGATGACGCAATTTTCCACTCTGCTTTCGCAAAATAGCCAACTTTTAAATTACCTACTTTTGAACAGTTTTAACTATTTTAGTTTGGGTAATCCTGATGTTTCCAATTTCTGTAATGGAACCATTTAATGCAGAAGAGGCCCTTTGGACCATCCAGTCTGCACTGCCAAAAACTATTCTATGACCTACTTTAGTCCCACTTTCCCGTACTAGACCAATATCCTTGAACTGTCTGTTTAGGGTTAAGTTTGACTTGGGCACTGCCTAACATTTTTCAGATGCTTCTGGCAAAGTGCTCACTCCCCACCTGCAATGTCCTTCCCTAAGTGACATTGACCTGAATCATTGCTGTCCATGTGTTTTTGGCATACTTACATTGCTGTTTGGGAAGAAGTTCAAGGTTTTTGATCCTGTGACAGTGAAGAAGTAGAAATATAATTCTAAGTTAGAATGGTGTGTGCCTTGGAGGAGTACGTACAGGTTATGTGAAAAAGAGGAAAGAACAAGGCATTATTTGTCTTTAAATGTTTTCTTTATTTTATCTAAAGATTTTGACATGTTTCATTTGCTCAAAATATTATTTTCCCTTGATGTGAAGCATTGGTAATTTTATGAAAATGCTGTAAAACTGTAACATAATTATTAAAAATCAAATGTGTTCATGTATCAGTATAAAGAAACAAATAAGGTAACTGAAGTAAATCTGTACCATGGGTGGGTAAGGCTGCCTTTGGAAGAGTGCCTTTGATGTTTTTACTAACACCAAAATACTTCTCCTGCACATAAGCTCTTTGTACTGATTATTGGCTATTTTTGTTTGATGTTCAATAAACCTGTCCAACTGTTCACAATCTGGTCTAATAGTGTGAGTACTTTCCAACCTTGGGTGCCAACTATGTCATGGAATGTCATGTGAATGTACTGAGTCAGGAAAATCTGAAAGCAGAATTCTTTTCAATTCCCAGAGATCACTTCACTATACAAATATTGAGTTTTCTACTTCATAGATTTTACAAAACAATTCTGTTTCAGAGAATATCATATGATGGTCAGTCAAAATGATAAGGTAAGAAAGAACCCAAACCCATTCTAGTACATGTTCACCTGCCATTGGCTCCACCCCTGCACAGTAAATGAACTCTCTATGGAGATGGTACTACCACAATTAATTGCCCTGAATTTGTCTTCTTCTGCCCCTGAGGTGATGCATTGAGATTAAGTTTGTCAAATATCGTATTGTAGTTTGTGGTGACGACTGTTTATAAACTTCTGGTGTGCAAAATATGAACATGAAGTGGAAGATGCTCAGCAGATTTTACTCTGCATCTGAATGATGTCTAATTTCTGTGAGAAGGAGAGAGACTTGTGATTGGTGCGTTGCCTCCGAGGTATCAGGGTCCTTGATGTCTCTGATTGAGTTTTTGGGGATCCTTGAGGGGGAGGGGGAGCAGCCCAAGTTTTGGTCCACATAGGTACCAACAACATAGGTAGGAAGAGAGATGGGGATTAAAGGCAGAAATTCATGCAGCTAGGGTGGAAGCTTAGAGCTAGAACAAACAGAGTTGTTATCTCTAGTTTGTTGCCTGTGCCATGTGCTAGCGAGGTGAAGAATAGGGAAAGAGTGGAGATGAATGCGTGGCTACAGGGATGATGCAGGAGGGGGAATTTTGGATTCCTGGATAATTGGGACTCTTTCTGGGGTAGGTGGGACCTCTACAAACAGGATGGTCTTCACCTGAACCAGAGTGGTACCAATATCCAGGGGGAGAAATTTGCTAATGCTCTTTGGGTGGGTTTAAACTAATTTAGCAGGAGATGGGAACCTAAACTGTAGTTCCAGTACAAAGGAAGCTGAGAGTAGTGAGGTCAGAAATAAGGTTTCAAGGTCACATGAGGGCAGTGGCAAGCAGGAAGTTGGTTTAAAGTGTGTCTACTTCAATGTCAGGAGCATCTGGAATAAGGTAGGTGAACTTGCAGCATAGGTTTGTACCTGGGATTTTGATGTTGTGGCCATTTTGGAGACATGGGTACAGCAGGGACAGGAATGGTTATTGCAGGTTCTGGGATTTAGGTGTTTCAGTAACAACAGAGAAGGTGGTAAAAGATTGGGGGTGGCGGGGGGGAAGGTGGCATTGTTCATCAAGGACAGTATTATGGTGGCGGAAATGTAGTTTGAGGCCTTGTCTACTGAGATAGTATGGGCTGGGGTTAGAAACAGGAAAGGAGAGGTCATCCTGTTGGGAGTTTTCTATAGTTGTCCAAATAGTTCCAGAGGTGTAGAGGAAAGGATAGCAAAGATGATTCTCAATAGGAGCAAGAGTGACAGAGTAGCTGTTATGGGAAAATTCAACCTTCCAAATATTGACTGGGAATACTCTAGTTCAAGTACTTTAGATGGGTCAGTTTTTGTCCAATATGCACAGGAGAGTTTCCTGACACAGTATGTAGACAGGCCAACAAGGGGTGAAGCCACATTAGATTTGGTATTGGATAATGAACCCAGCCAGGTGTTAGATTTGGAGGTAAGTGAACACTTTGGTGATAGTGACCACAGTATTTACTCAGGAACAGGGCATTGTCGTCGATGTGAATACTGAGTCACAAATAAGTAGAATGGATGGCTGTGAGGTATGTAGAGAAGAGGTGTTGGAAATCCTGGAAAAGGTGAAAATAGATAAGTACCCTGGGCCTGATGGCATTTATCCTAGGATTCGCTGGGAAGCAAGGGAGGAGATTGCAGAGCCATTGGCCTTGAATTTTATGTCCTCTTTGTCTACAGGAGTAGTCCCAGAAGACTGGAGGATAGCAAATGTGGTTCCCTTGTTCAAAAAGGGGAGTAGGGATAACCCTAGTAACTATAGGCCGGTGAGTCTCACTTCTGTTGTGGGCAAAGTCTTAGAGAGAATTGTAAGGGATAGGATTTATGCACATCTGGATAGGAATAATGTGATCAAGGATAGTCAGCATGGTTTTGTGAAGGGCAAGTCGTGCCTCACAAACCTTATTGAATTCTTTGAAAAGGTGACGAAGGAGGTTGATGAGGGGAAAGCGGTAGATGTGGTATACATGGATTTTAGTAAGGCGTTTGATAAGGTTCCCCATGGTAGGCTACTGCAGAAAATACGGAGATATGGCATTGAGGGTGAGTGGGAGGTTTGGATTAGGAATTGGCTGGATGGAAGAAAACAGAGGGTAGTAGTTGATGGCAAAGTTTCTTCATGGAGTGCCGTCACTAGCGGTGTTCCGCAAGGATCTGTTTTGGGACCATTGCTGTTTGTCATTTTTATAAATGACCTGGAAGAGGGGTTAGAAGGTTGGGTAAGCAAGTTTGCGGATGATACGAAAGCCGGAGGAGTTGTTGACAGTGAGGAAGCATGTGGCAGGTTACAGCAGGATATAGAGAAGCTGCAGAGCTGGGCAGAAAGGTGGCAGATGGAATACAATGTAGCTAAGTGCGAGGTGATTCACTTTGGGAAGAATAACAAAAAGATGGGGTACTGGGCTAATGGTCGGATACTTGGTAGTGTGGATGAGCAGAGGGATCTTGGTGTCCATGTACACAGATCTCTGAAAGTTGCCACCCAGGTAAATAGTGCGGTGAGGAAGGCATATGGCGTACTGGCTTTTATTGGTAGAGGAATTGAGTTCCGGAGTACTGAGGTAATCTTGCAGTTGTATAAGACTCTGGTGCGTCCGCATCTGGAGTATTGTGTGCAGTTTTGGTCGAGGAGAAAGTGAGGTCTGCAGATGCTGGAGATCAAAGTTGAAACTTTATTGCTGGAACAGCACAGCAGGCCAGGCAGCACCCAGGGAACAGGAGATTCGACGTTGCGGGCACAGGCCCTTCATCCTGAAGACGGGCCTGCGGCCGAAACTTCGAATCTCCTGATATTCCTGAAGAAGGGCCTGTGCCCGAAACGTCGAATCTCCTGTTCCCTGGATGCTGCCTGACCTGCTGTGCTGTTCCAGCAATAAAGTTTCAACTTTGACC
>NC_057746.1:23590782-23615922 GCF_004010195.1 Chiloscyllium plagiosum | reverse complement strand
GGGGTTGATATAGGACTGAAGTTAGGGGTAGGTTCTTCACTCAGCGAGTCGTACGTTCATGGAATGCCCTGCCAGTAGCAGTGGTGGACTCTCCCTCTTTATGGGCATTTAAGCGGGCATTGGATAGGTATATGGAGGATAGTGGGTTAGTATAGGTTAGGTGGGCTTGGATCGGCGCAACATCGAGGGCCAAAGGGCCTGTACTGCGCTGTATTCTTCTATGTAATTCAGTTATGTTTAGTTTAGCGATGGAAAATATGGTATATACAGCAGGGCAAGTGTTATAGCTGGGGGAAAAGCAATTGTGATGCAATTAGGCAAGATTTATGATTGGGAAGGAAATTGCAGAGGATGGACACAATTGGAAAATGGAGCTTATTCAAGGAACAGCAACTGCATGTCCTTGATAAGTATGTACCCGTCAGGCAGGGAGGAAGTTGTTGAGCGAGGGAGCCATGGTTTACTAAAGATGTTGAAGCTCTTATCAAGAGGAAGAAGAAAGCTTATTTAGGATGAGATACGAAGGCTCAATTAGGGCACTTGAGACTTACAAGTTAGCCAGGAAAGACCTAAAGAGAGAGCTAAGAAGAGCCAGGAGATGACATGAGAATTCATTGGCAAATAGGATCAAGGAAAACCTACAGGTATATCAGGAATAAAAGACCGACTAGAGTAAGATTCGGACCAATTAAGGATAGTAGTGGGAAGTTGTATATGGAGTGAGCGGAGATGGGGAAGAGCTAAATGTATATTTTTCTTCAGTATTCACTATGGAAAAAGACAATGTTGTCGAAGAGAATACTGAGATATCGGTTATCAGACTAGATGGGATTGAGCTTTATAAGAAGGAGGTGTTATCAATTCTGGAAAGTGTGAAAATAAGTTCTCTGGGTCGGATGGGATCTATCCTAGGATTCTCTGGGAAGCCAGGGAGGAGACTGTAAAGCCTTTGGCTTTGATATTTATGTTGTCATTATCTACGAGAATAGTGCTGGAAGACTGGAGGATAGCAATTGTTGTTCCCTTGTTCAAGAAGGGGAGTAGAGACAACCCTGGTAATTATAGACCAGTGAGCCTTACTTTGGTTGTGGGTAAAGTGTTAGAAAAGGTTATAAGAGATAAGATTTATAATCATCTGGAAAGGAGTAAGTTGATTATGGATAGTCAACACAGTTTTGTGAAAGGTAGGTCATGCCTCGCAATCCTTATAGAGTTTTTTGAGAAGGTGATTAAACAGGTGGATGAGGGTAGAGCAGTTGATGCGATGCATATGGATTTCAGTAAAGTGTTTGATAAGGTTCTACTTGGTAGGCTATTGCACAAAATACGGAGGCATGGGATTGAGGGTGATTGAGCAGTTTGTATAAGAAATCAGCTAGCTGAAAGAAGACAGAGTGGTTGATGGGGAATGTTCATCCTGGAGTTCAGTTACTAGTGGTGTGCTGCAAGGATCTGTTTTCAGGCTACTTCTGTTTGTCATTTTTATAAATGACCTGGATGAGGGTGCAGAAGGATGGGTTAGTACATTTGCAGATGACACTAAGGTCGGTAGAGTTGTGAATAGTGCCGAAGGATGTTGTAGGTTACAGAGGGACATTCATAAGTTGCAGAGCTGGGCTGAAGAGTGGAAAATGGAGTTTAATGCAGAAAAGTGTGAGGTGATTCACTTTGGAAGGAGTAACAGGAACGCAAAGCACTGGGCTAGTGGTAAGATTCTTGGTAATGTAGATGAACACAGAGATCCTGGTGTTCATGTACATAGATCCCTGAAAGTTGCCACGCAGGCTGATAGGATTGTTAAGAAGGCGTATGTATGTTAGCTTTTATTGGTAGAGGGATTGAGTTTTGGAGCCATGAGGTCATACTGCAGCTGTACAAAACTCTCGTGCGTCCGCACTTGGAGTATTGAGTACAGTTCTGGTCACCCCATTACATGAAGGATGTGGAAGTTTTGGAAAGTGTTCAGAGGAGATTTACTGTAATGTTAGAGGGAAGGTCTTATGAGGAAAGACTGAGGGACTTGAAACTGTTTTTGTTGGAGAGAAGAAGGTTTAGAGGTGACTTAATTGAGACATATAAGATAATCAGAGGGTTAGATAGGAAGGAAGAACATAGCTTTACATTGAGGGATAATAATGTAGGACAGATGTTAAAGATAGTTTCTTTACTCAGACAGTAGTAGGGGCATGGAATGGCCTGTCTGCAATAGTATTAGCTTCGCCAACTTTAAGGGCATTTAAATGGTCATTGGATAGGCATATGGATGAAAATGGAACACTGTAGGTTAGGTAGGCTTCAGATTGGTTTCACAAGTCGGTGCAACATTGAGGGCCGAAGGACCTGTATTGAACTGTAATGCTCTATGTTCTGTGTTAATGTGGGCAATGGAGAGAATGGATGCTAGTGACATAGGAGTTGGAGCTGTACTCCTGGAGGAAGATGAGGATGGGATTGAACTGTCAGTTGTTTACTTTTCAAAGAAACTCAACATCCAGAAGAGGAAATACTCCACGATTGAAAAAGTTTGGTACTGGCCTTATAACATTTTAATGTGTATGTCATGAACAATGTGTCGGAGACAGTTGTGTACACAGATCACAATCCCCTTACTTTCTTGGAAAGACCAGAATATGAGACTTTTTCATTGGAGTCTTATGTTACAGACTTTCAATTTACAAATCGTACATGTTGCGGGTCGTAAGAATGTAGTTGCAAGTGCGTTAGTGTGGATTTAATTGATAAACTGTAGATGAGATCTAGTCAGTATAATATATATGTGGGAATATGTTAATATGAATTTAGACTAAAGTCATATGTATGTCATAATAATGTGGTTAAGGAATAGAGAAGAAAAATGAAGCCATCAAGGGGCGTGTTACAAAGTTGTAAATGTGTACTGTACCTTTAAGGGAACTGAAATTTCTCACTGGCACAAAGTATTCTGAAATAAGTTAAAATATAATATTTGGCTATAAAACCAATCATGCAGTTGAGTTGCCATGGTACAAAAACAAATTCAAATTCAGCCAATCAGTTTAAATTATACCCCAAGATACCAAAATCCAATTGAATTTGAAACGTAATGTTTTGATGACATCAAATCAATGAAATGATCTGATGTTTTGGTGTATAAAACCAGACATTTTGAATGGTTATGGGGAGAACTGCCAAGAAAATCAATAAGTATAGACTGCTAGTTGAAGAGCTGTCTGAAAGGTACCTGTCTATAAGAGATTTGTGTAGGTCAGGAAGGTGGTGCCGAGTTGGAGGCTTGAGACTGGGATAATGCAGGGGGAGGGGAAATGAAGAAACTGTTGAAATCCACATGCATCCCATGTGGTTGCAGGGTCCCAAGGCAGAATAGGAGGCGTTCTTCCTCCCGGTTCAGATTGGGTAATGGAGGAGACCCAGGACCTGCATGTCCTTGATGGAGTTGAAAGGCCAGTTGAAGTGTTCAGCCACAGGGCAGTGGAGTTGGTTGTGCGGATGTCCCAGAGATGTTCGCTGAAATGATTTGCATTTCTGATGGATGTGGAAGGATCCTTTGGCGCCTTGACCTCTTCATTTCTAACTGCCACCATGACATCAGCCACATCAACCTGTCCACCCACCTCACCCACTCCAACCTCCCGCCCTCACAACGTGCAACCGTCCACTCCCTCTGCTCCAACCCCAACCTCACTATGAAATTAGCAGACAAGGGGGTGGACGCAGTGGTAGTTGGGCGCACCGATTTCTGCACTGTTGAAGCCAGGTGCTAACTCATAGACACCTCCTCTGACCACACCCTCAACTACAACCTCACCTCCCAATACCAAACCATCATCTCCCTGACCATCCAAAACCTCATCACCTCTGGGGATCTCACATCCACGGCCTCCATCCTAATCATCCATGAACCCTTCACCAATTCTATCTCCTACCAAAGATTCACAAACCTGACTTTCCTGGTCAACCCATTGTCTCAGCCTGCACCTATTTCACTGAACTCATCTCTGCATACCTTGACACCATCCTATCCCTCGTAGTCCATGAACTCCCTACCAATATTCGGGACACCATGCGTGCCCATCACCGCCTCCAAGATTTTTGTTTCCCCAGCCCCCAAAGCCTCATCTTCACCATGGACATCCAGTCCCTGTAGACATCTATCCACCATGATGAAGGCCTTGAAGCCCTCTGTTTCTGCCTCTCATGCTGGCCAACTACTGACACCCTCCTCTGAATGGCTGATTTGGTCCTCACCCTCAATAACTTCTGCTTCCAATCCTCCCATTTCCTCTAAACCAAAGGGGTAGCCATGGGCACCCACATGGGCCCCAGCTATGCCTGCCTCTTTGTCGAGTACGTGGAGCAATCCATCGTCCGCAGTTACACTGGCACCACTCCCCATCTGTTCCTCCGTTATATCAATGACTGTATTGGTGCGACCTCATGCTCTGCGAGGAAGTTGAACAGTTCATCAACTTCACCAATACCTTTCACTTTGACCACAAATTCACATGGATCATCTTGGAAAACCTTCCTGTATCTCTCCATCTCTGGCCACCAACTGACTACGGACAACTACTGCAAGCTCACCGACACCCACAGCTACCAAGTCTACACCTTCTCCCACCATACCTCCTGTAAAAACACCATCCTATATTCCCATTCCTCCACCTCTGCTGCATTTGTTCCCAGGATGACCAATTCCACTTTAGAAAATCCCAGGTGGCCTCCTTCTTCCAAGATCCCAAGTTCCCTTCCCACCTTGTTGACGATACCCTCCAGCTCATCTCCTCCAATTCCCGCACCACTGTCCTCAAACCCCACCCCTCCAATCACAAAAAGGACAGAACCCCCTTGTTCTCACCTTTCACCCTACTAACCTTCGCATACAGGATGCCTACTTGCCAATCATTTCAGAGTAGATCTCTGGGACACCCACACCAATGAACGCCACCAAGGACATGCAGGTACTGGACCTCCTCCATTGCCAAACCCTAATCACCAGATGCCTGGAGGAAGAACGCCTCATCTTCTGCCTTGGGACCCTCCAACCATATGGGATCAATGTGGATTTCATCAGTTTCCTCATTTCCCCTTCCCCCACATTATCCCAGGCCCGAGCCTATAACTTGGAATCCTCTTCCTGACCTGTCCATCACCTTTCCCATTCATCCACTCCATCCTCCTCTCCGATCTATCACCTTCATCTACCTATCACATACTCATCTACCTCCCCCCCCAACGCCCCCCCCCCCCCACTCCCATTTATCTCTCAGCGCCCCAGCCCACAAACCTCATTCCTGATGAAGGGCTTACGCCCGAAAAGTTGATTCTCTGCTCCTTGGATGCTGCCTGACCGGCTGTGCTTTTCCAGCATCACACTCTCAGGTTTAAATTAGCAGAGGGGTTTACCACACGTCGTAACAGAGTAAAAAGTTTGGTGAGCAATAGTGAGAGTGGCAGAGATTTGGTGGGAGGTGGATACACTAGCAGGGACAGGGGGAGTGTGAGGTATTGGAGACAAGATGGTGGGACATATCCAGGTGGAATGCAGAAAGATATCACCCTACAGAGCAGTGCATTCCCCCAGGCAGCTGGGACTGCTTCACCTGGGATGACAACCTCAGACCAGGATGACATGGTCTGGCATTGTAGGGGAAGAGGAAGTCCCATGTTACTGTCATCCCATCCAATAGAACCTCTTGGACATTTCCCAGAAAGTGGGGGCACAGATTTCCCCCCATCTGCCATGTCTGGGGTAAATGTCAAAAGTTGTTCAGAGGTGATGGAGGGTCATTTTTCAGACGGGAGGCCTGTGACCAGTAGTGTGCCACAAGGATTGGTGTTGAGTCCACTGCTATTTGTCATTTGTATCAATGATTTGAATGTGAACAAAGGAGAAATGGTAAGTTTGCAGATGACACCAAAATTCGTGGTACCGTGGACAGCAAAGAAAGTTATCTTAGAGTACAACAGGACCTTGATCAGATGGGCCAATGGGCTGAGGAGTGGCAGATGGAGGTCTGGCTTTTGGCAGAACTGAAGCTGCAGTTCACAGGAATCATCATTCTCTTCTTGTAAAAGCTTGGCAGACCAAATTTCACAATCTGTTCCGCTGTTGTCAACACCTAACTCATTGCAATCTTGTAGCAAATGCAGAACTGATCGCAGAGTCTTTGACTAGAGGAAAATTTGTCAAGTTTGGATCCCAGTCTATTGCATTCAGCACTGACCTCAATGTGTGAGACTGGGGAGTGGGGTACATGACAGCCCAGCTGTGAGTTTGTGGATATCTCAGGGCGTGTTGTAAGGAGGATGATGAAGCAGTGTGTGAGGACATCTTTTGTTTAGCTAGCCTGAGCACAAACATTCCATTTTCAGGCAGGACCGGTAAATGAGATGCATTCAGTTATAGAGTCATAGAGACGTACAGCATGGAAACAGACCCTTTGGTCCAGGCCTTCATGCCGACTAGATATCCCAAGCCAATCTAGTCCCACCTGCCAGCACCCAGCCCATATCCCTCCAAACCTTTCCTATTCATATACTCATCCAAATGCCTCTTAAATGTTGCAATTGTACCAGCCTCCACCACTTCCTCTGGCAGCTCATTCCATACACGTACCACTCTCTGCATGAAAAGGTTGCCCCTTAGGTCTCTTTTATATCTTTCCCCTCTCACCCTAAACCTTTGCCCTCTAGTTCTGGACTCCCCGACCCCAGGGAAAACACTTTGCTTATTTACCCTATCCGTGCCCCTCATAATTTTGTAAACCTCTATAATGTCACCCCTCAGCCTCCGACACTCCAGGGAATACAGCCCCAGCCTGTTCAGCCTCTCCCTGTAGCTCAACCATGGCAACATCCTTGTAAATCTTTTCTGAACACTTTCAAGTTTCACAACATCTTTCTGATAGGAAGGGGACCAGGATAGGTGTACCCAGAAGGAAGGATTTCTGAAGCTCAGTATGTGTAGTTACAGAGAAACATTGCTGCACAGACTGGTAATTGTAAGGTACAATAAGCCCATGGACAGCTCTCTGTGACCTGTCCTCACTCATGTGTGTACAGTTAACTGACTGCTATCCTGTAGGAACAGTGGCGTTTTTTACTCTCTCATTGGGATGTGGGTGTTGCTAGCTGGGTCAGCATTTATTGCTCATCCCTAGTTGCCCTAGAGGAGGTGTTAGTGAGCTGCAACATTTATTATTAAAAATAACTGGGTTACAAAGAATCGAAAAAGCTATGTTTTCCCAGGTGAGGTGCCAATTGCTTCACCTGATGCCCTGGACTGGTATAAGAACAAAGAACAAAGAAAATTTACAGCCCAGGAACAGGCCCTTCGGCCCTTCAAACCTGAGCTGATCCAAATCTACTGTCTAAACCTATTGGTCAATTCCTAAGCATTTGTATCCCTCTGCTCCCCACCTACTCATGCATTTGTTCAGACACATCTCAAATGAATCTACCGTGCCAGCCTCTACCACCTCTGCTGGCAACGCATTCCAAACGCCCACCACCCTCTGTGTGAAGTACTTGCCGGGTGTATCCCCCTTAAATTTTCCACCTCTCACCTTGAAAGCGTGACTTCTCGTTATTGAATCCTTCACCCTGGGAAAAAGCTTGTCTCTATCCACCCTGTCTGTACCCTTCATGATTTTGTAAACCTCAATCAGGTCCCCACTCAATCTCATTTTTTCTAATGAAAATAAACCTAACTTACTCAACCTTTCTTCATAGCTAGCACCTTCCACAACAGGCAACATCCTCATAAACCTTCTCTGTATCCTCTCCAAAGCGTCCACATCCTTTTGGTAATGTGACGAAATGTACACAATATTCTAAATGTGGCCGAACCAATATCTTGTACAATTTTAACATGACTTGCCAGGTCTTATACTCAATACCCTGTCCAATGAAGGCAAGAATACTATATGCCTTCTTGACCACTCTATCCACTTGTGCAGCAACCTTCAGGGTACAATGGGCCTGCACTCCCAGATCTCTCTGCCCATCAACTTTTCCCAAGGCTCTTCCGTTCATTTTAAAATTCACTCTAGAATTAGACTTGCCTAAATGCATCACCTCACATTTGTCTGGATTGAAAGCCATCTGCCACTTTTCCGCCCAACTCTCCAGTCTATCTCTATCCTCCTGTATTCTTTGACAGTCCCTTCTGCTTTCTGCTACTCCATCAATCTTCGTGACATCTGCAAATCTGCTGATCATACCAACAGTGCCCTCCTCCAGATCATTTATGTATATTAAAAGCAACAGTGGCCCCAACACTGACCCCTGTGGAACACCACTGGTCACTTTTCTCCATTTCGAGAAACTCCCTTCGACTGCTACTCTCTGTCTCCTGTTGCTCAACTAGTTCTTTATCCACCTGGCTAGAACACCCTGCACACCATGTTGGAGATTACAGGAAAATAACTGCACCTCACTCAGAGTCAGGGTCCACCAGGGCAAATCTTTCCCTTGATTAGAGTTGTTATAACAGAAATGCTTCTTCAGTTGTTGTTCTGTTCTATGGGAATAAAATCATACTCCACTTTGAGTTTACTCCTACACTTCCAGTTTGATTTACTTTCTACTGGATTGAAACTGTCCTCCTTATTTTACAGGAATCTATACTCCAGTTAGAATTAGGTTGACAGGAACAACATGGATTCCAGTTTGAGCTGGGACCTAAAACAGAGAAGTGTCTTTGCAAATTCCACCCATTAAAAGTCAAGCTTTACAAAAGCTGGATCCCATGAAAAGACCTGAACTGAATTCTATTGCTCCTGAAAATAATTGGAGTTAACCCACAAATCCTGATTTGGAGGTCTATGTGAGTGTCTGTGAACTGGAACCCCTGTTGGATTCACGCTCTTTATAATCACAGTAATACAGAACTTTTACAGGACAGAAGGAGGTCTTTCTGCCCATCATCTCTGCTCCAGCTCTCCAAAAGTACCTTTTCCCCTACTTTTTCTGTAGCCCTGCTCCTTCTTCCTGTTCTCCTCTTAGCTTTCTCTTCTCTCAGGGAAACAGTTCTAACTTCTCCAACATTTCTCATCCCTGCAATAATTCTTAGGAGTCTTTTTGTCTCAACTTCATTCCTAAAGTGCATTCCCCAGAACTGAATGCTTTATTCCAGCTGAGGTTCAATATACAAGAGTTTTACACATTTAAGTAAATTTCATCAAGAAGGAGAGATCATGTCCGGAGTGATACACAACCTGAGTGAGGATATAGTTCAGGGAATTTGGAGGCAGCATAGGAATTTGGTGCAGAGGGTGTGGAACTTGGAAAGCCACAAAGGGATCAGTTCCATTTTTACTTCTTTTTCCTGATATACTGGGGACTCAAGGGTTAAACATTCCACTGCCAAAAAGACTCACTGCAGAATCAATTGCATGCCTGTCCTCTTACAGAATGAGGCAGGACGTCACAGCAGGGGAGGTGGTTGACTCTCGCAGAACTCAATCCTCTGGAGCCATACATGTGAATTCCACTTGCAACCTCAGGCAAAGGTATTTGTCCTCCCTGGACATGACTAATAGCCTTAGCCATGACTCTATTAACTGCCTCCTGCTCCCATTATCATGCTACCCCTTCCTAATAGCATAGGTATGTGAATCTCACTTTGAGAGCAAGCAAAGTCCTTCTGTTTAAATCTCTCCCCATGAACACACGATTATGAAGAATATGATAACCAGTCCCTGTAATCCATTCACTAGTTATCACAGGACATTGGCAATCACTGGGGCATTGTAAAATTATAATTACCTATCTTAAACAATGTAATGAAAATCAACTATGTGACTTATAGACCTTTTGAATTATTCCTATTAAAAAACATTGCCTTAGCGTGTAGAGCAGAGATTCATGGAGAAGTGTTACCACATGTAGAGCACGGCTACTTTTGGGGACATTGAGAATCTCTCACTGGCTGTCCGATAATAAAGCTTCTACTGTTGTGCTGAAACTTGAGTCGTCTGGATTTGTGGAACGAAATATATCTCAATGGGGAAGAGGTCATTTTGTTGTCTCATAGTTTGTAAGGATTCTTTTTAGGTTTTCAATTCCATTGTTAAGGATGAGATTATTGAATATTTGAAAGTGCATGGTAAAGTAGGGCTGGGTCAGCATGATTTCAGCAAGGAGTAGGGTCATGGCTGACAGTTCTGTAAGAATTCTTTGAGGAGGTCATGAGCAGTTTAGAGGAGAGCCAATGGGCATGATCTGTTTGGATGTCCAGAAATCTTTTGACAAGGTGCTGTGCAGAGGCTGCTAAATAAAGGAAGAGCCCATGGTGCTAGGGGCAATGTGTTGGCATGGATAGAGGATTGGCTGACTGGCAGATGGCAGAGAGCACAGATAAAGAGGTCTTTTTCAGGATGGCAGTCAGTGGTGAGTGAAGTTTAGATTAGATTAGATTAGATTACATTACATTACAGTGTGGAAACAAGCCCTTCGGCCCAACAAGTCCACACCGCCCCGCCGAAGCGCAACCCACCCATACCCCTACATCTACCCCTTACCTAACACTACGGGCAATTTAGCATGGCCAATTTACCTGACCTGCACATCTTTGGACTGTGGGAGGAAACCGGAGCACCCGGAGGAAACCCACGCAGACACGGGGAGAATGTGCAAACTCCACACAGTCAGTCACCTGAGGCGGGAATTGAACCCGGGTCTCTGGCGCTGTGAGGCAGAAGTGATAACCACTGTGCCACCGTGCCACCACTCTGCAGCTCTCCCTGTTAGGACCATAATTATTCATGTGATACATTAATCTTCTGGGTGAAGGAATTGAGGGATTGGTTGCTAAGTTTGCAGATGTCACAAAGATGGATGGAGGGACAGTTAGCTGTTGAGTTGGGCAAGCTTCAGAAGGCAGAGAGAGAGTGGACAAAGAAGTGGCAAATGGAAAACAGTGTGGGCAAGGGTGAGGTTATGCATTTTGGTGGGAAGAATAGAGTTGTAGACTATTTTTTAAGTGTGGAAAGGCTTCAGAAATCTGTAACCAAAAGTGACTTAACTGTTAACATGCAGGTTCAGTTGGCAGTTAGGTAGGCAAATGCAAATTGGCAATTATTTTGCAAGGACTAGAATCCGAGAGCAGGGATGTACTGCTGAGGCTCTATCATGCTCTGGTCTGATTGCATTTGGAACATTGTGAGCAGTTTTGGGCCTCGTATCTAAAGAAGAGTGTACTGCCCTTGGAAGGGATCCACAGAAGGTTTGCAAGCATGATCCTGTGGATGAAGGGTTTGTCATCTGAAGAGCAGTTGAAGACATTGAGCATGTACTCAATGGAGCTTAGAAGGATGCGGGGGAAATCCCATTGAAATCAACATAATTAAGAAAGGCCTGGATAGAGTGCACATAGAAAAGATGTAACTTGTCCATGGCAAGCAGAAATCCTAAATGAATCTAATCCTATTTGCATTTGGCCCACATCTTTCTCAACACTTCCTATTGAAATATCCATCCAGATGCCTTTTAAGAGCTGTATTTGTATCAGCCTCCACCACTTCCCCGGCAGCGCATTCCATACATGCACCACTCCCTGCATAAAAAAGTTGTCCCTTGTATCCCCTTTCAATCTTTCCCCTCTCACTATATTTGGACTACATTTGCCCTCTAATTTTGGACTCCCTTACCCTGGGAAAAGACCTTGAATATTACATTAGATTAGATTAGATTACTCTCGGTGTGGAAACAGGCCCTTCGGCCCAACAAGTCCACACCGACCCGCTGAAGCGCAACCCACCCAGACCCATTCCCCTACATTTACCTAACACTACGGGCAATTTAGCATGGCCAATTCACCTAACCTGCACGTTTTTGGACTGTGGGAGGAAACCGGAGCACCCGGAGGAAACCCACGCAGACACGGGGAGAATGTGCAAACTCCACACAGTCAGTCGCCTGTTCACCCTAGCCATGTCCCTCATGTTTTATAAACCTCTATAAGGTCACCCCTCAGCCTCCAACATTCCAGGGAAAATAGCCCCAGCCTATTCAGCCACTCCCTATAGCTCAAACCCTCCCACCCTGACCGCATCCTAGTAAATCTTTTCAAGTTTCATAACATCTTTCTTATAGCAAGAAGGCCAGAGTTGAATGCAGTATTTCAACTCAACAATGTCCTGTACAGCCACAACATGTCCTCCTAACCCTTATGGTCAATCCACTGATCAACAAAGGCGAGCATAGCGAACACCTTCTTCATTAGTTGAAAAGTGTGGTGTTGGAAAAGTTCAGTAGTTCAGGCAGAATATGAGAAACGATGTTTCGAGCATGAGCCCTTCATCAGAAAGCCCTTTGGTGCTGAGAAACTCACTTGGAATATTGCCCACTTGCCTTGATAATCAATGTGCAAACGACACTCGAAAAGATTGACAGCATCAAGGAAAAGCAGCCCACCCCATGAATCACCTTCAACCTTTCCTCCTTTATTATAGACACACCAGTGGCAATAATATGTATAATTAACAAGACATTAACTTAGTATCTCACCAAGGCTCCTTTTGACATCAGCTTTCGAATCCACAACTTACATTACCTAGAAAGATGATGGCAGCAGGTACATGGGAACACCACAACTGAAAATTCTCCTCCAAATCACACAATATCCTGATTTCGCTTCACAGTAATCTGGCGTATGTGTCAATGCAGGCCCACAGCAATATGGTTGACTCATATTGACTCATAATGGCCCCTTGTAATGGCCTGGCAAGTCACTCAGCACAAGGGTAATTACAAGGCAACAAATGCTGGCTTTGGTAGCAATGCCTACATCCATGAAATAATTAAAAATAGTCTTTAACTGCCCACCACTGTTTATTTTCTGTAACATTTTCTCTTTGGCTTTTGCCTCATGACATAATTTGTTTTAAATTTCTTCCTGTGCTCACCCTCCACCCTATCACAGACCTTGCCCTTTTATTTTCCTGTCACTGCTCTTCTCTTTGTTGAAAAATACTTACATTTCTATTTATATTCAGTGCTGCCAGGTGGTGATATGCGTGAAATGTAGTCCTGTTGCCTGACCTCCTGAGCATTTCCAGTCACTGTTGTTTTAATTTTATGTTCTGCTTCGTATCAAGCCAATATCACATTCTAATCAACCAGCTATACTGGTTTTCTCCATGAAGGTGCAGAAATAGAATAATCAGAACAAGTTCCAAACTTGTTCTGCAAGAAGGTTGTAGTTGATTATTAATTGTAATCTATTTGGGTGATGTGGTCATGTCTGAATGCTTGGGAGTCTATTCAAGTTTCAACATGCAGGTGTTACAAGATGGAAATATATAATATTTGTGCATGGTGTGAAAGATATGATTGGATTTTGTGAGCTGTTTTACAGATGAGTTATGGAAGAATGGTAAAACGATCAGTGAGTGGTCGAAAAGCCACAGAGCAGAAGGTATATAATGAAGCTCCGCAGTGATTTAGAAAATAAATCAAAGCATTCAGCAGAGAATTAAAAGATAAGCAATATCTATTGTGATATGTAAATTTATTGGAAGTGATAGACAAAAAAAAATCAATAAAGTGTGCCTTTGCTCTTTCTCCTAAACAAAAGAGTCGATAGCCAGAGACTATTTCCCAGGCAGAAATGGGATAACACGAGGGGTCATAGTTTTAAGCTGGTTGGAGGAAAGTATAGAGGGGATGTCAGAGGCGGGTTCTTTACACAGAGAGTTGTGAGAGCATGGGATGCATTGCCAGCAGCAGTTGTAAAAGCAAGGTCATTGGGGACATTTAAAAGACTGCTGGACATGCATATGGTCACAGCAATTTGAGGGTGCATACATGAGGATCAATGGTCGGCACAACATCGTGGGCTGAAGGGCCTGTTCTGTGCTGTACTGTTCTATGTTCTAAAAAGGGAATGATGTAATTGTTCCGAGGGACGAAGTAGCACTGCTATCTGTGCAGTCATGCCCTGCAGTGCATCAATGCAAGGTGATCGGATGCAATCAATGCAAGACAAAGTGGTGGAGGCACTAAGGGCAATTAGTCCTGAATTTTAACATCTAATTATGATTAAATAATGAAATAAATGTGGCAAAATGGATCAATAAGGTGCCACAGATGGCATTTTTAAAATTCACCCATCAGGAACAAAGACAGTGTTTACTGTCCATCCCTATCTGACCAGAGAAGAGTTAAGAGTCAACCATATTGCTTTGGGTCTAAAGTCACCTGTCAGCTAGACCACAGAAGGGCAACAGATTTTCTTCCCACAAGAACATTAATGAACCACATCGACAACCTGACAATTTTCTATGGTTTCATGGATATCCCTACACTCCTATTTCCAGATTATTATTCTATTTAAATTGCACCATATGTCATAGAAGGTTTATGCAGATTCCCCAGATCACTGCTTGGCTCTGAAGATTATTAGTCTCGTGATACTAAAACTCTGCCATTGTCTGACCCTTATATTGACCATGGGACATAGTGACATAAGACGGGCATGCATGAACAAATGGTTATCAGCAGCAGATGGGAACAAGTGTTGTTAAATTGAGCGAGTATTCCCAGTCTTGAAACATCAGTCGCATTCTTCTTGCTACAGCTGCTGCCATCCATGTTGCGTTTCTCCAACAGTTTCAGTATATGCATCAATAAGCCGTTGTGGCCAGCTGACATGACTGATCTCCTCTATACATGCACAGAAGATTGTGGCCATCCTGGCTTTGGGAGTAATCATTCCATTTTAATTCCAGCGATGATCGGAAATGACTTCCTCCCCATTTCTGATAGTCATGGGTGTGCAAACTAAGCAAGTAAGTTTGGAAATGCCACAATCAATGACATTTGGTGATGACCGTGAGCTCTGTGATGGCCATGATGACAATATGACAGAGTGTCTGGGAGACCGGTAGAAAGCACTGGAAGCAAAAGGTTTGGAGACAAAAGCCCCCAAAAATGGACTGTTAGATTGGAACTGGGACTAAAGATGGGATTTGAGGTAAAGAAAGGTGAATAACTTGAATTATCTGAGGGATAGTGGAAAATGGAAATATGGGAATGGAAATTATCAACATATTGGCTATTTTTTGAGTAATTAGAAATACAGTGAAGTGCAGTGTAATAGAAAAACTGAAATTGAATGGAAGGATCCATGATCAGGTTGTTTGAGTCTTGCGATGTAGTGCAGAAGGTTAGGAAATATCAAGAATAGTTAAACATCGCCCTGAAACTAATAGGAGAATGAGACTGGGTGGGATACTCATTGGAAGGTCAATGTGGACTTGCTGGGCTGAAGGGCCTGTTTCCACACTGTAGGGATTCCATAAATTTAAAAAAATTCTATTCTATAAATTTAGAACAGGTAAACATTGACTGGAAACAAATAAGGTGCAGACACTAAGATAGATATGTGGAGTGAGAAGAAAAAATAAGGCCTTATGCTATTGGCATCTGTGAAAAATGCTGAAGCATTGAAGAAAGGAGCCAAGAATGGATTGAAATGGTATGACATCTGTTGTGTGCAGACAATATGTGGTGAGGTGACTAATAGAGATGGGACTTTGAGAAAACAGGAGAAGAAGGTCTATGACCAGATGGAAGGATGAATGGTGAGGGAAGAACACATTGACTGGAGGAAGATTGAGATGCTATTGAGTGGATATGGAAAAGATAAACTTATTATGATTTTGGCTGCTTTTATCAAAAAGAGGCAGGTTGAAAGACAAAGACACTTTTATTGGTCAGAGTATTGAGTACTGGGGTTTGGAGGTCGTGTTGTGGCTGTACAGGACATTGGTTAGACCATTGTTGGAATATTGCGAGCAATTCTGGTCTCCTCCCTATCGGAAAGATGTTGTGAAACTTGAAAGCGTTCAGAAAAGATTTACAAGGATGTTGCCAGGGTTGGAGGATTTGAGCTACAGGGCGAGGCTGAACAGGCTGGGGCTGTTTTCCCTGGAGTGTCAGAAGCTGAGGGGTGACCTTATAGAGGTTTATAAAATCATGATGTGTATGGATAGGATAAATAGATAAAGTCTTTTCCCTGAGGTCGGCGAGTCCAGAACTAGAGGGCATAGGTTAGGGTGAGAGGGGAAAGATATACAAGAGACCTATGGGACAACTTTTTCACACAGAGGGTGGTACGTGTATGGAATGAACTGCCAGAGGAAGTGGTGGAGGCTGGTACAATTGCAACATTTAAGAGGCACTTGGATGGGTTTATGAATAGGAAGGGTTTGGAGGGATATGGGCCAGGTGTTGGCAGGTGGGACTAGATTGGATTGGGATATCTGGTCATCATGGACGGGTTGGACCGAAGGGCCTATTTCCATGCTGAACATCTCTATTACTCTATGACTCAAAGACATGATAGTGATTTTTAAGAAGACAAGTGTTGGAGTGTTGATCTATGAGACAAAAAGAAACTCACGCACTGTGCCGGGTATATTTGTATTGGTTATGATTCACTGAGTTTTGATTAGCAACCCTGGACACCTCTCAACCTGTTACGCCCCAGGGAAAAAAATAGTCTCAGCTTATGCAATCCCTCTTTATAAGTCAAAATCTCAATTTGCAGCAACATCCTGGTACATTGTTTCTGAATGCGCTCCAGTTTAAAAAAGTTCTTCCAATAACAGGTGACCAGAACTGCACATAGTTCTCCAAAAGTGGCCATTCTAATGTCCTGTTCAACCACAACATGACAATCCAACTGCTATATGCAATGGTTTAAGCAATGAAGACAAATGTGCCAAACACCATCTTTACCAATCGGTCTACTTGTGATGCAACATTGAATGAACAATACGTATGAACCGCTAGGGCTCTCTCTGTTCTACAACACTCCCTACAGCCCTAACATAAACTGTGTAAGAACTGTCCTTGTTAGTCTTTCCAAAATAGAACCCCTTGCATTTACCTAAATTAAATTACAGCTGCCACACCTCAACCCATTGACCCCTTTGATCAAAATCCCATTGTAATCTTTGATAACCTTCCTCATTGTTCACCATACCACCATCGTACTGGCCAAAGAGCTTTAACAGCAATTCAGTAACACGAAATGTTGTTGTCATACGCTCCATTCAATAGTGCATCAAGTTCTGATAAGAGCAAGACCTGATCAATACCATGGAGCTGGGCTCTACATTGAGAATGTCTGCACTGAGAAGAAATACTAACAATACATGCATGTGAAAATGAAGGACCTGGGAGGTGACACTACAGAGATCGATGTCATCCTAAATCATACTGAAACAAGAAGAAATCAGTGGAAATAGGGCAGGTGAGTGACAGGTTGTTTATTGAACCAGGGTTGAGCAGGTTTCAGAGTGCAGTACAATATATGGTGTGGTGGGTGTGGTTACTGACAGTGTTCTATATGGCTGTGACACAAGACAGACACTGCCATTGATATTGGAGATTTAAAGGAGTCAGTTGGTGGGTAGGAGCAGAGTGGCAAAAGAAATTGGGTAAATTCATTGTAAATGATTTCACATACTAATGAATTGGGGCATTGGAATGCCCTCCTCATTCCTGAAGAAGGGCTTATGCACGAAACGTCGATTCTCCTGCTCCTTTGATGCTGCCTGACCTGCTGCGCTTTTCCAGCAACACATTTTTAAGCTTTGATCTCCAGCATCTGCAGCCTTCACTTTCTCCCATTGGAATGATTGTACATCAAACATTTGGTCATAATATCTCATGAACAGTATATCCTCAACTGGTCATGGAGACACAAATGGTGACATCCTATCATCCATGAACACATCCATGCCAATAGAACTGGAGGAATGAAAGCAGGTGTTCAATGAGGAGGTTCTTGACACTGAGAGCAAAACATTCCATCACTCTTCACAATGTGGTTTTCCTTTATACTGAGGACACAAAAATAATGCTCAGGAGCACTTGATGGAACAGTCAGGTGAATTGGCCATACTAAATTGCCTGTAGTGTTAGGTAAGGGGTAAATGTAGGGGTATGGGTGGGTTTCGCTTCGGCGGGTTGGTGTGGACTTGTTGGGCCGAAGGGCCTATTTCCACACTGTAATCTAATCTAGTTCTTGTCGCTTTACAACTACCATCCTCAGCTTTCTGTCACTTTTTATTGTTCACTTTATTCCAGTCTTCGTCTTTCTGTTCATGCCCTGTCGCAATGTTTGATTGAAGCTTAATACAAGCTCAAGGAATGGCATCTCATCATTCTTGATATTGTCCCAACCACTCAGACTCAACATCAAGTTCAATAATTTATGATCATAACCTCTGTCTCCATGTTATGCCCTGTGTTTTTGATGCATTTTAATTTTATGTCTTTATTTCTTTCTTTACTGCTTCATGTTGCAGTTCAAATGGAACTGGATTTTGAATGCAGATCCCCAGGAAAATTCTCTGCAGCATGTGTTCGCGTCTCACAACGGTGGCTGGTGGAATTTAAATTCAGTGAATAACTCGAGAATATAACATTCTCACCATGCAATTGCCAAGCTTTGATCATCTCTAACAATAGTTAATGTAATTATTGCCTGTTGATGGTAAGGTTGATAAATTACTTGCACTGAATCTGCAAGTGTCAATGTCCTGTGGGTTACCATTTTCCCAGAAACTGAACCAGACGAGTTGAATATTACTTTATCTGAAAGACCTGGTGAGAGCTTGGGAAATTGGTGGTGAGAAAGACTCCTCGGAGCATGTCTGCCCATGTGCAAGGCTGAAGTGAGCACTGCGCTGGAATATTCCACATTTGTCTTGGTAAACGCAGCACACTCAAAAACATTGACAGCATTGCGGAAAAGCAGCCACCCCATGAATCACCTTCAACCATTCCTCCTTTATTAATGACACACAGTGGTAATAGTATGTATCATCCACAAGACACACTTAGTATCTCACCAAAGCTCCATTTGATATCAGCTTTCAAATCCACAACTTATGCTGCCTAGAAAGACAATGGCAGCAGGTACATGGGAACACCACAGTCTGAAAATTCTCGTCCAAGTCACACAACATTCTGACTCGGAACAATATTAACGTCCCTTCACAATAGTCTGGTCTACATGTAAATGCAGTCCCACAGCAACATGGTTTAATCATAACTGACCATTGTCATTTCTGGCAATCTTTCACTTCAAGAGTAATTACAAAAAGGCAATAAATATTGGCTTTGCTAGTAATGGAGAAAATGAAGATGAGTGCAGATGCTGGAGATAGAATCGAGGGTGTGGTCTCGGAAAAGAACTGCAAGTCAGGCAGCATCCGAGGAGCAGGAGAACTGATGTTTTGTGCATAAACTCCTGCTCCTCAGATTGCCTTTTAGGCAAATATTGCCTTTGCTAGTAACGCCCACACCCATGAAACGATTTCCAGTAAATCATTAACTGCCCGTCTTTCTTTCTTTTCAATAACATTTTCTCTTTCGCTTTTGCATCATGACATACTTTGTTTGTTTGTTAATTCTTCCTATCACATTCTATTCCTTCTATCTCCTGTCCCTTTCTTCTCTCTGCTAAAAAACTCTGACATGTCTATTTTTGTTCAGTCCTGACGTATGGTCACGGACCTGAAATGTTCTTATGTTACTGTCCACAAATGCTAAGTATTTCCAGTCATTTTGCTTTTATTTTATATTTTACTTGTTCGAAATGTACTGTCACTTCATTTCTCCATGAAAGTACGGAAATGCAATTCTGTATTTCCTTTTGATGAGTTCCCAATCTGTTCTACAAAAAAAGGTGTAGTTGACCATTGAATGTGACCTGTTTGGGTGGTGTGGTCACGTTTAAATGATTGCGAATCCTTTCAAACTTCAATATGCAGGTGCTTGATTTTGGACACGTGTTGTATTTGATTTTTTTGAGATTTTGATACAAATACTAATGTAAAAAAATAGAGCAGAGCAAAAGGTATATACTGAAACTCTGCAGTGAATTAGAAAACAATTTGAAAGATTCAGCAGAGAATTGAAGCGCAAGAAACTTCTAATGTGACGTGTAAAGTTTATTGGAAGTGACAGACAAAAGTAACACCAATCAAGTGTCCCTTTACTCTTGCTCTGAAAAACAAAATGAGAACAATGTAGATGGCACGAGGGACCGAACAACACTTCTAAACGAGCGGTCATGACCTGCAGTGCATCGATGGGATATGCTCAGATGGAATACGAGAAGAGCACTTAAAGTGAATAGTCCTGGATTTTAAAAACTAATTAATATTCAGTAATGAAATACATACGCTGTAATGGTTCCATCAAGTGACATGGAGTGCGGTGAGAGGATTGGGGGGGAATGGAGGAGGCACCCAGCAAGATAATGAGGAAAGAGATCTACCACCTGATGAAGGAGCGTCGCTCCGAAAGCTAGTGTGCTTCCAATTAAACCTGTTTGACTATAACCTGGTGCTGTGTGATTTTTAACTCTGTACACCCCAGTCCAACACCGGCATCTCCAAATCAATCTGAGACTGGTAAAGTTGAGCACAAAGGTGAGTCAAGCAGTTAGGGCAGGCAGGGATAAAGCAGAGAACAAGAATCAATTAAACGGCATTTAATTCAATGCAAGAGGCCTAACAGGGAATGCTGGTGAACTCAGGGCATGGGTAGGAACATGGGACTGGGATATCATAGCAATTACAGAACATGGCTGAGGTATGGTCAGGACTGGCAGCTTAATGTTCCAGGATACAAATGCTACAGGAAGGACAGTAAAGGAGTCAAGAGAGGAGGGAGAGTGACGTTTTTGATAAGGGATAGCATTACAGCTGTACTGAGGGAGGATATTCCTGGGAATACATCCAGGGATGTTGTTTGGGTGGAACTGAGAAATAAGAAAGGGATGATCACCTTATTGGGATTGTATTATAGACCCTTAATAGTCGGAGGGAAAATAAGAAACAAATTTGGAAGGAGATCTCAATTATCTGTCAGAATAATAGGGTAGTTATAGTAAGGGATTCTAACTTTCCAAACATAGATTGGGACTGCCATAGTGTGAAGGGTTTAGATGGAGAGGAATTTGTCCAGTGTGTACAAGAACATTTTCTGATTCAGTATGTCATTGCACCTACTAGAGAAGGTGCAAAGCTTGACCTACTCTTGGGAAATAAGGTAGGGCAGGTGACTGAAGTATCAGTGGGGGAGCACTTTTGGGCCAGCAACCATAATTCTATTAGTTTTAAAATAGTGATGGAAAAGGATAGTTTTAAATTGGAGAAAGGCTAATTTTGAAGGTATTAGGCAAGAACCTTCAAAAGCTGATTGAGCGCAGATGTTCGCAGGTAAAGCGATGGCTGGAAAAATGGGAAGCCTTCAGAAATGAGATAACGAGAGTCCAGATTCAGTGTATTCCTGTTAGGGTGAAAGGAAAAGCTGGTAGGTATAGGGAATGCTGGATGACTAAAGAAATTGAGGTTTTGGTTAAGATAAAGAAGGAAGCATATGTCAGGTATAGACAGGATAGATCGAGTGAATCCTAAGAGTATGAAGGAAGTAGGAGTATACTTAAGTGGGAAATCAGGAGGGCAAAAAGGGGACATGAGATAGTGCTGGCAAATAGTGTTAAGGTGAATCCAAAGGGTTTTTACAAATACATTAAGGACAAAAGGATAACTAGGGAGAAATTAGGGCCTTTCAAAGATCAGCAAGTGGTCTTTGTGTGGAGCCGCAGGAGATGGGGGAGACACTAAATGAGTACTTTGCATCAGCATTTACTGTGGAAAAGGACATGGAAGATATAGAATGTAGGGAAATAGATGAAGACATCTTGAAAAATGTCCATATTACAGAGGAGGAAGTGCTGGATGTCTTGAAATGCATAAAAGTTGATAAATCCCCAGGACCCGATCAGGTGTACCCTAGAACTCTGTGGGAAGCTAGGGAAGTGATTGCTGGGCCTCTTACTGAGATATTTGTATCAGCCGATAGTCACAGGTGAGGTGCCTCTAGACTGGAGGTTGGCTAATGTGGTGCCACTGTTTAAGAAGGGTGGCAAGGACAAGCCAGAGAACTATAGACCAGTAAGCCTGACATCAGTGGTGGGCAAGTTGTTGCAGGGAATCCTGAGGGACAGGATGTACATGAATTTGGAAAGGCAAGGAGTGATTAGGTGTAGTCAACATGGCTTTATGAGTGGGAAGTCATGTCTCATAAACTTGATTGAGATTTTTGAAGAAGTAAAAAAGAGTATTGGTGAGGGCAGAGCAGTAGATGTGATCTATATGGGCTTCAGTAAGGCCTCCAACAAGGTTCCCCATGGGAGACTGGTTAGCAAAGTTATATCTCATGGAATATAGGGAGAACTTGCCATTTGGATACAGAACTGGCTCAAAGGTAGAAGACAGAGGGTGGTGGAGGGTTGTTTTTTCAGACTGGAGGCCTGTGACCAGTGGAGTGCCACAAGGATTGGTGCTGGGTCCACTATTTTTCATCATTTATATAAATAATTTCGATGGGAGCATAAGAGGTATAGTTAGTAAGTTTGCAGATGACACCAAAATTGGAGATGTAGAGGACAACGAAGAAGATTACATCAGATTACAATGGAATCTTGATCGGATGGGCTAGTGGGCTGAGAAGTGGCAGATGGAGTTTAATTTAGATAAACGTGAGGTGCTGCATTTTGGGAAAGCAAATCTTAGCAGGACTTATACACTGAATGGTAAGGTTCTCAGGAGAACCAAAGAGACCTTGGAGAACAGGTTCATAGCTCCTTGAAAGTGGAGTCGCAAGGAAATAGGATAGTGAAGAACACATTTGGTATACTTTCCTTTATTGGTCAGAGTACTGAGTACAGGAGTTGGGAGGTCATGTTGCAGCTGTACAGGACATTGGTTAGGCCATTGTTGGAATAGTGCGTGCAATTCTAGTCTCCTTTCTATTGGAAAGATGTTGTGAAATTTGAAAGGGTTCAGAAAAGATCTACAAGGATGTTGCCAGGGTTGGAGGTTTTGAGCTATAGGGAGAGGCTGAACAGGCTGGGGCTGTTTTCTCTGGAGCGTCGGAGGCTGAGGGTTGACCTTATAGAGGTTTACAAAATTATGAGGGGCATGGATATGATAAATAGACAAAGTCTTTTCTCTGGGGTCGGGGAGTCCAGAACTAGAGGGCATAGGTTTAGGGTGAGAGGGGAAAGATATAAAAGAGACCTCAGGGGCAACGTTTTCACACAGAGGATGGTATGTGTATGGAATGAGCTCCCAGAGTACGTGGTGGAAGCTAGTACAATTTGCACATTCAATAGGCATCTGGATGGTTATATGAATAGGAAGGGTTTGGAAGGATATGGGCCGGGTGCTGGCAGGTGAGACTAGATTGGGTTGGGATATCTGGTTGGCATGGGCAAGTTGGACAAAGGGTCTGTTTCCATGCTATACTTCTCTATGACTCTATGATTCTAGTGCAGAAGGGTAGGAAACATCAATAACAGGTGAACATCAACTGGAAACTAATAAGGTGCAGATGCTGACAGGATATGTGGAGTGACCAGAAAGAACAAGGCCTAATGCTATTGGAATCCATAATAACTGCTGAAGCATTGATGAAAGGAGCCAAGAATGGATTGAAATGGTATGATATCAGTTGTGGTGAGATGATATGTGATGAGTTGAGTAATGGAGATGAGACTAGGAGAAAACAGGAGAAGAAGAAGGTGAAAGAATGAGTGATTGGGGATGAACACAATGGGACTGGAGGAATTGAGACACTGACAACTGGTATGGAGAATATTAACTAACCATGCCTTTGCCTGCTCTTATCAAAACAAGACAAGCTGAAAGAAGAAGGCATATGTATTAGAACAGTAGGAAACATGTGCTCTGTGGAGTTTGTGCGTATAATAATATGCCATCCTGTATGGTGATCTAGTGTCCCCAGGTCCTGGATCCTACCATCTCTTTCTGTTTTTCCAGGATGGGATCTTTTTGTGTCAACAGTTTGCAGTGACCGGAAGAGTGTACAGAAAGTTTAAATCGAGGTGGGACTCTTCCACGGGCAGGGCCACTGGTGGTGCATCCAGCAATGGGACACCATTCAAGGCATCCACATTTACCACTTGGCACACCCCCCCAAATCATGTTCCAACTTCAATTAAGTTCAGAATAAGAGCCCACCATTGGATTCGACCTAGAACATAGAACATAGAACAATACAGCGCAGAACAGGCCCTTCAGCCCTCGATTTTGCACCGACCTGTGAACTATTCTCGGCTCGTCCCCCTATACTATCCCATCATCATCCATGTGCTTATCTAAGGATTGTTTAAATCTCCCTAATGTGGCTCAGTTGACTACATTAGCAGGTAGGGCACTCTCTGAGTAAAGAACCTGCCTCTGACATCTGCCTTAAATCTCTCACCCCTCAATTTGTAGTTATGCCCTCTCGTACAAATGATGTCATCATCCTCAGAAAAAGACTTTCACTGTCTACCCGATCTAATCCTCTGATCATCTTGTATGTCTCTATCAAATCCCCTCTTAGCCTTCTTCTTTCCAATGAGAACAGACCCAAGTCTCTCAGCCTTTCCTCATAAGACCTTCCCTCCAGACCAGGCAACATCCTGGTAAATCTCCTCTGCACCTTTTCCAATGCTTCCACATCCTTCCCGAAATATGGCGACCAGATTTATTTATTTATTACAAGTGTGGCCGCACTAGCGTTTTGTAAAGTTGCAGCATTATTTTGCAGCTCCGGAACTCAATCCCTCTACAAATGAAACCTCACACACCGTATGCCTTCTTAACAGCACTATCAACCTGGGTGGCAACCTTCAGGGATCTATGTACGTGGACTCTAAGTTCCCTCTGCACATCAAACTACCAAGAATCTTTCCATTGACCCAGTACTCTGCATTCCTGTTATTCTTCCCAAAGTGCATCACCTCACATTTAGCTGCATTGAACTCCATTTGCCACCTCTCAGCCCAATTCTGCAGTTTATCTAAGTCCCCCTGCAACCTGTAACATTCTTCCAAACTGTCCACGAATCCACCGACTTTAGTGTCGTCTGCAAATTTAATAATCCATCCACCTATGCCTGCATCTAAGTCATTTATAAAAATGACAAACAGTAGTGGTCCCAAAACATATCCTTTTGGCACACCACTGGTATACGGACTCCAGGCTGAATATTTTCCATCAACCACCACTCGCTGCCTTCTTTCAGAAAGCCAATTTC